>NC_090257.1:31409226-31414034 GCF_037325665.1 Littorina saxatilis | reverse complement strand
TATAAGTACAAGCTGGTAGCAATCGAACATGTAGCAATAGTACAACAAAAATATGTTCAGAACATACAATGCACAGCATATCTTTGACGTTATACTAAGTGTGGTAAATCAAAAGGCGTTAAACTACTCAGACATTAAGTGTTTTTTAACACATTTTTTGAAACTTTTTAATGACTTTAAGTGCAAGGATGATGGAAGTGAAATCCAAACTGATGTACCCGAAAAAGCAAGACTGGTCTTATGAAGGTCAATTCGTGGAATCGGTGGGATCAAGTTGACCGACCCATATCTGTCGGAAGCTTTATTAAATAATGATGTAATGTAAATCGGCACTTTACCGTAATACAATTTATGCATGAGAATGGCTTTGTTTAACTTGAGATGCTTTTCTAGTGGAAGAAAGTTAAGCATTTTTAATTTCATATCTGTTGAGGCATTATCCTTTACGATGAGTTTAGCCGAGCGACGATAGAGAGAGTCTAACTTTTTCAAGTGGACATCACTGCTGCCATCCCAGAGCGTCGAAACATAATTAATGTGAGGCATTACATGAGCATGGTGGAACATTTCCAGAGTCCTTCTGTCCGTAAATTGCTTTAACTTGGATAGGAGGAAAACGTTCTTGGCTACATTCTTGCAAATATGCTGTAATTGTGCCTGCCACTTGAATTCACAATCAACAATTACCCCTAAAACGCGATGCTGTTGAACTTGTTCAATTGATTGCGTACCAATAGTAAGATTTAGTTTGAGTGGAGAAATCTGTTGTTTTTGTCTGGTTGCAATTACCATACTTTTAGTTTTTATTGGATGGACAAGCAGCATTGGCACTACACCAGTTATTTACATCGTTTAAAGCTGTTTGACGGGAGAAAGTCTCTATTACGGGAACAGACTTTCCACTTAAATGAAGAGAAGAATCGTCAGCAAAAAAAATCACTTCTTACATTACTATCAGAAATGTGCAGTGGCAGATCATTGATATACAAACAAGCATTGACCCTTGAGGCACCCTGCATTTCACAGTCTCCTGAGTAGATATTTTACAGTTTAGGGCAGTATATTGATATCTGTCCTGTAAATAGGAAGCACAAAAGTTACACACTGAACTGTTTCTGATATACAACTGTAATTTCTTCAATACAACTGAATGATCAACAAGATCAAACGCTTTTTTAAAGTCGAGAAACACAGCACCACTGATTTCAGATCGGTTTGTTGCAGACAACCAGGTAAAGGGCGCTGTGACAAGAGTGATTTGTTCGAAAACCAGATTAAAATTGATGGAAAAGGTTTCTGCTTTCTATGTACGCGAGCAAATGTTTGTGAATATGTTTTTCCAATGGTTTGGATAAAATGGGTAATAAGGAAATGGGTCTAAAATTATTTGGGTTGGATAAATTATCGCCTTTATGGAGTGGAATTACTTTTGCTCTCTTTAATAAACTACGTACAGTATTTTGCTTTATGCAGAGATTATACACATAGGTGAGTGGCACCACAATAATATGGTAGAGCTAATTTGACCAAGTAAGGAGGAATCTTGTCAGGACCCATGGACTTTTTATTCTCAAGGCCTCACGCACTGCCATGTCTGGAATAGTAAAAAAAAATCGTTGGGGCGGGGATGTAGCTCAGGTAGAGCATTGTGGGCAGGCTTGCCCCTTGAGCTGCGAGCACCGTGTCGCGTTCTCAGGGGCGTGACCACTGCTGACCTCTTAGGTAGAGTGCTGCGCGGCGTGGTTTGGCTTGCAGGGGTAGCAGCGACGACTTGAGGCGTGGGGGTGGGGGAGACAGCGGGAGGAGGAGTGGGGGTAATGGGGCCCTCGTCTTTCATGTCAGACCCAAAAAAAAAGGGGGGTGATGCACAATGATCTTGAGAGAGCCGAACCATTGTTGTCCTTGTTGAACGTATCAAGAGAGAGAGAGAGAGAGAGAGAGAGAGAGAGAGAGAGAGAGAGAGAGAGAGAGAGAGAGAGAGAGAGAGAGAGAGAGAGAGAGAGAGAGAGAGAGAGAGAGAGAGAGAGAGCGAGAGAGAGAGAGACTGACTGACTATTAGGGTTTAACGTCCTCTTAGACCAACTGGTCTATATTGGGACAGGTATTGGTAATACGTTGAAGATATGGTGTGATACTTTGATTTGAACAAGCCCGCTGTGGCTGTCTTCTTCGACACACTGACCAGCATTGGGTTTGTCTCGTCAAAGTATCGAAATACGATCATGATAATCGGAGACGAGAGATCATGATGCATGCGTGTCTTCGTGTTTTCCAAGCCCTGAGACTTTCGCTGTGAACGTGGGATCTTTTTCGTGCGCATGTGTGCACACGGGGGTGTTCGGACACCGAAGAGAGTCTGCACAAAGTTGACTCCGAGAAATGAATCTCTCGCCGAACGTGGGGATCGACTGAACCCACGCTGATAGCGACCAACTGGCTACAAAGCCAGCGCGCTACCAACTGAGCTACGTCCCCGCCCCAGAGAGACATGGAGAGAGACAGAGAGAGAGACAGAGAGAGAGACAGAGAGAGAGAGAGAGAGAGAGAGAGACAGAGAGAGAGAGAGAGAGAAAAGAGAGAGAAAGTGTGAGAGAGAGAGAGAAAGTGAGAAAGAGAGAGAAAGTGAGAGAGAGAGAGAGAAAGTGAGAAAGTGAGAGAGAGAGAGAGAGAGAGAGAGAAAGAGAGAGAGAGAGAGAGAGAGAGATAGAGATAGACAGAGAGAGAGAGAATGTCTTGGAAAAATATATATATAAGTATTTCGAACCGTAAATTAATGAAGCTGACGAAGCAGGTTAAAGCGGAACACGTTATACCCTTTCCCCGAACTCTATATGACATTATTGAAAACAGTCTTGTTTTATCCTTTTCTTTTAAAAAAACTGAATCAGCTTGTTTCAGGAAATATATCAAAATCAAATCTTAATCGTGAAATAACTTCTGTACAATTGAGCCTGTAGTTAGTTATCTGTTTCCATCACTCACAAATGGTTTGTGTTTTATCAAAGTTTTGCTAAAGTATTGAAGCTAATTCGGCGAACCTGAAAGCTCCACGCAAGATTGAGAATAGTCTCACTTTCCGTCAAGATAGACCAAGGGAAGGACGCTCTGCCTCCTAGACATGCCGTCATCTTCGCCTTGTCTTCTGGGCCTCCGTCCCATTGATACGCCTCCAACGCTGTACAGTGATAAGGCGTCTCAATTACTCCAAATAAACTTGCCCAAAATATGATTGCAAGAAATTTCAAACACAAACTAAAGCATTAATTCCCGTGTCATGTCATTAAAACTGTATATGCCAGTTACGGCCGTTCACTTAACCTTCAGGAACACCTTTTGGATTAAATGTCTTTTACAGCGATCACGTGACCGCCGCTCAAGTAAGGGCACCCTCCAAATCGACCAGACTAAAACGGAAGCCAATAGCCAAACCTTTGCAACTTTGACATACGAGAAGAAAGTCAAACCATTTATCTACCCTGAACAGATTGTTTTGTTTTGCTACCTTGCGTATTTTGCGTGCTATGCTATTCCTACTGATGCATGTGTCGATCGCAAGAGCGGTCTAAAACGGGACGTTTAACGTCCATTTTTATGGGTATCATCACACAAAAGCGTTACATTTTAGCAATGACTTGGTGGATTGCTTTGCAACTTTTAGAATATTTTACCAACATACTAGAGATACTTCATGCGAAAGTTTGGATCGTTACGGTTGTTTATCCAGATGTTACGCAATGTTTCTGAAAATGTTGTTAAACTCGTCATAAAATTGTTCACTTGTGCCAAACAAATTCATGACTTTGCATATCTACAGACAAATAATTGATACAGATTTTGTCCAAGTTTCATTTGCGTGTAGCCGCTGGCGTTAATTTTCTAGTCATGCAAACACATGAGAAAAAAGTGGAACGTTAACGCTGTTTCGCGCTGACAGCTGTTATCGCTGCGTGTCTTAAAACATGCTACGGTCACGTTTGGCTGGGCATCGCTGTGGCACCAGAATCATCGCTTAAATACCAAGCGTGTTTACAGATCTAGCAAATTTGCGTCAGTGCTTATACGCACATAAAACTTTCGCAGTGTGTGTATCAATCATTTTTCTAATGACATGCAAAGTCATGACGTTTTTGGACCCAAGAAAACAATCCTATGACGAGATTAAAAACTTCTTTCGAAAAATTGCATAACATTTTAACAAATACCTGTAACAATCCATAATTTCTCCCGAAGTATGTTGGTAAAATATTTTAAAAGTTTCAAAGCAACCACCAAGTCATTGCTAAAGTGCAGCCTTTTGTGTGATGATACCCCTAACAAATGACGCAAAAAGTCCCGTTTTTGACCGCTCTTGCGATCGGCACCTGCATCAGTAGGAATATCATGGCACGCGAAATACGCAAGGTAGCTACACAAAACAATCTGTTCACGGTAGATAATTGATTGACTTTCTTCTCGTATGTCAAAGTTGCAAAGTTTTGCTTATTGTTTTTGTGTGTGTCGATTTTTCATTTGGCCCTTCCGTTTTTGTCTGGTCGATTTTGAGGGTACCCTTGTTTGAGCGGCGGTCACGTGATCCCTGTAAAAGAAATATGTAATGATGGTTTTGAGGAAGAAATGTAATGGAACTATGAAACGGCTTTTGCGAGTTTATGAATCAGTTTTATCAATAACGTTTCAGTATTATGCCAGAGGATTGCGCAACCAAAAACTAAAATAAAATCTTTATTTGAAGATAGAATTGAGATGCTTGCATGAATCTTATACAAATGACAACGTGAAAGATACGTGGGAGAGAGATGAATGTAGAC
>NC_090257.1:31389226-31399226 GCF_037325665.1 Littorina saxatilis | reverse complement strand
GTCGACAAAGTGTGACTGTAACGTAATTTTGTCAATAACAACGTTCCAACTACTTGGTTTAAACAAGTGTATTCAATAAATTCCATTGGTACTATTACCGCATACATGAAATAAGGAACATGGAGCACAACAAGCTAGGCTTATAAGCGTACTCTTAAAAGCAAATGAAATTTGGCGGACGATTTTAATATAACAAATTTGAAATAATGTCAAAATAATTAATGGTAAATTATGGAAGACAAACATGTAACAATAAAAGGAAAACAAAACAAAAGAAAAAAAAAACCAATGCTAAACTAACAACAGTACTCACACGCGCTCGCACACTCACTCGCACACACACGCATACAATGACTTCCACATGGTTGAAAATAGAATACTACCAGAACAAGGAAATGTAAACAGTACTGCACATGGTCGTTTCGAACATGGATGAGATAAATGCATTCATTATTCAAAACGTTTGCTTAATAAGATAAACCTGAATAACTGGTCAAATATCAATGCATTTTTGCTGTCTGACTTGTCTCTATTGCCATACAGAAAATCATCAGCGGTTAGCAAATCATAGTTGGGCAGTGTTGACAAGGTGACTTCACGTATTTGAAGAGATAAGGGGCAATGAAAAATATAGTGCTCCGCATTTTCAACACGATAACCACAAGTGCATGACGGGTCGGGAATTAAATGTCTGTCAAATAGATCACTATTTAGATTGCTGATCCTCAATCTCAGTCTGCAATGGATAATTTCTGATTTTCGATCAGATGTGTATCTATACGAGGGAACAACAGAATCATCAGAACTAATACGTTTTTTAAATAACCCAATAGAATCAAGTTGTTTTACAGTATCTGGAAGCTCATTCCACAGGAAAGTCGAAGACAGAAAAAATGACTTTTTATACAATTCAGTTCGAGAGTGGGGAGTCTGTCTGTCAAGTGGTCTTCGTCTATGGTAAGGGTTCACAGAAGCAACGAGAGGAGGCAGACGTTCTAGTAAGTATGGTGGCACGCGTGCATTAACTAATTTGAAATACAAAATCAATTTGTGTCTTTTTCGCCTCTCCTTCAGTGTTGTAAATCCTGATTCATCGTACAATTTTTGGTGACTCGTGCCACGAACTGCACCTATAATGGTTCTTATGGCATCAAGATGCAAGTTTTCTAATAAAGTAGCTAATCTGTCAGAACAGTTATCCCAAATGACGTCAGAAAAATCAAAATGGGGAATAATAAAAGATTTATACATAAGTTCAAGTGCCTTTCGGCTTAGACGATACTTATAGGACCGAAAACATGAGAGAAGAACACGTACTTTAGATATAATTGACTGAACATGTGATTCCCATTTGCAGTCGCTCTGAATCAGTACACCAAGATGTTTGTGAACGTGGTTTTCTCTCAGAATTGTTCCATCAAATACAAGAGGAAGGGTTTCAGGCATTCTATTTCCAGAAAAGGTCATCAAATCTGTTTTTAAATTATTGAAATTAACTTTCCATTTTTCCGCCCAGTTTCTTGTTTTTTGATTCTGAATTTTGGAACGTTGGCAGTCTCTTTGTTTTTGTATTTGACCTCAATGGGACGACAGCGCGTGCCACACAGGCGCACGAATACCGTGAGAATGAAAGCGGTCGTTACTTCAGGTCTTAAATTTGTGTGGTGTTGTAAAGGATCAGTTTACTATTTTAACAATTCATAGTACTTTAAAGCTCAATGGGAAACCTAAATTGTTAACGGACTTTGTAGTCTTCTTCTTCGGCGTTTGTATACTGTACAAATAATCTGGCAGATTTAAGGTAAACGAAAGCAGGTCAATGCCTCTTGACTGATTCACATAGATTTTGTAAACATTCTTTTTTTTTCTATCGTTCATACATAGACTAAAAAAAGATCACTAAAACCCAAATCTGGGTGGAATATGAATAAATATATGAAAATAATACGCTTGCAAACCAGTTGCCGCCTTCGTATCTATAATGACAACAGCCTATTACTCAGATTCACACACACAACAGCCCCACGTACCTTGGCGTGACCTTTGACAGGCGACTCACCTGGAAACAGCAGACAGAGGAAGTCGAAGCCAGAGCCAAGCTAAGGTTAGCACTAATGAAAAAGCCAACTGGCACAACGTGGGGCGCAGCCGGATGCAGCAATCCGCAAGAAGATGTATGTGGGCAGCGTCAGACCAGTACTTGAGTACGGAGTGACGGCATGGGGCACAGCAGCCAAGTCAAATGTTGACAGAGTCAGCAAGGTGCAGAACCAGGCGGCCAGAGTCATCACTGGCGCCATGCGGTCAACCCCTATCCAAGAGCTGGAAAACATCATGGGCCTTGAGCCCATGGAAGACAGAAGGGACACCAAACTCCTCACCCAGGCAGCTAAATTCAAACGACTGCCAACTCACCCCATGAAAAACAGACTGTGCCAACCAACAAAAGGAAGACTGAAGAGAGGAAGCTTCATCCACCAGACGAGGGTGTTGGAAAGGAGACACCAAGATATCCTGGACCAGCAACCCAAAGATATCCCCCAATTCCTTGAAAACCCAAGCTGGAGTGATGAAGGAAGACCCCAGATACGCTGCAGTATTCCTGGCGTTGGCAAGAAAGACTCCCACAGCTGTGCTGAACTGAAGTCTCTCACCATTGAACACATCCACAACTCCTACCCCCAACGCCAATGGACTCATGTATACACTGACGGATCTGCCGACCAGGCTGTCAGAAGTGGTGGTGCCGGAATCTACATAAAGTACCCAGGAGGTCGAGAAGAAGAACACATCTCCCTCGCTACCGGCCTCTACTCCACCAACTTCAAGGCTGAAGCAGTAGCGCTCCAGACAGGTGCAGCCCACGTATGGCTGCCTAAATGGCGGGGTAAAAACGGTCATACACGTAAAATTCCACTCGTGCAAAAAAACACGAGTGTACGTCGGAGTTTCAGCCCACGAACGCAGAAGAAGAAGAAGAAGGTGACAGCAACCCTCAGTATACAGCTGTCTTGAATAACGGTGTTCTTCATGGTAAGTTAAACAAAAAAAGTCAGCATAGCTATTAACTTCCCAATGAAAATATCAACCGTGTCCTCAAACAACAGGGCAGATTTAGTGTGCATGCATTCTTTACATATCTACTTCTTTCGTAAAGAATTGAGAAGACACTGGTACGACACAGCAAACCATGTAGTAATCTGTTTGTCCTACATACTGTAGCCTACGTGCCAGTCTTTTGCTCAAAACGTCCCGCAGTCGAGGCGCCCACATTTTCTTTCTTTCTTTCTTTATTTGGTATTAAACGTCGTTTTCAACCACGAAGGTTATATCGCGACGGGGAAAGGGGGGAGATGGGATAGAGCCACAAGTTAATTGTTTCTTGTTCACAAAAGCACTAATCAAAAATTTGCTCCAGGGGCTTGCAACGTAGTACAATGTATTACCTTACTGGGAGAATGCAAGTTTCCAGTACAAAGGACTTAACATTTCTTACATACTGCTTGACTAAAATCTTTACAAACATTGACTATATTCCATACAAGAAACACTTAACAAGGGTAAAAGGAGAAACAGAATCCGTTAGTCGCCTCTTACGACATGCTGGGGAGCATCGGGTAAATTCTTCCCCCTAACCCGCGGGGGGTGCGCCCAAATTGAAGACGCGTCTTATGGAATTGGCATCAAAGCACAAAGACATCATTCTAGAAAGTACTGCGTGATGTTTAAGTTCTCAACATTATTCCAGAGAAAACAGCAAGGGTAAAAGTGTTCCTACAATGACGTTTGTCTCGGTGACGTTTTCATCACAAGCAGTGGAAAATCGAGTCATCAGGTCCCTGCCAGTCTAATTTAACACGACCTCATTTACATGATATACCCATGCACCAGTGAATTGAACGATATTGTTATCTCATGGGTGGTCTCTCTCACGTGTGTAGGATAATGTATCAGGCATGGGAATTGTCCACCGAAAGGCAAATTTCTGCCGAATTGTTTTTTGTTCCGCCGAAAAAGCAGAAGTTTCCGCCGAAAAAAAAATGGGGGAGGCAAAAATGGTTCTAAAAACTGAATTAAATGGCAAACTTGGAGCTAAGATGACACCAAATTGCACCATTTGGGTTCTTTGGAGAGAAACAAATTCCGGGGCGGCGGGGGGGGGGGGGGGGCTTGGCCCCGGACCCCCTACCGTAAGGCTAGGTGCTTCGCGCCGTCGACTTTGTTATTACTTACACATTTTCAGCCTTTTTTACAATTTTTAATTCCCGTGCCTGATGTATGTGTGTGTTTGTTTGTGTGTGTGTGTGTTGGGGGACAAAAAGAAACGAACACGCATTCACAGGAATAATTAAACAAAAAGTAGTCAACTTGCTAGGTGTGGGGAACGACGCTACCCAGAATGAGAGGTAGCGCTCATCATTGAGTTAAACGATAACCCATACCTAATCGGACCACTCGGAATTTCATAATCAGAAAATACTCATATATACTACATTTGCTTGCGGCTTTGATAACATTTTCTCTTCGCTTACATGCAAACTTATGACGCAATTTTGGGGTAGGACAAACCTTTTCGGTCACCTTTTCAAAGTGTATAAAAAGATTTATATTTAATCTTTTTTATTGTGAAAATTAAATCCTACTAGTATTTGAGGTTTAGTAATAAAACTGGAAAATTAAACCCAAAACGGACGACTAAGTCCGTTGTAAAAATAAGAAACTAAAGGACCTGTGAAAAGAAGGGCTTGAATCGATTCATGCCAAATGTTACGACCAATGGAGTAATCATTTCGGGAAATCCCGATCTTAAGTGTTGGTGACTAGACCCTATTAGTGATATAGCACTCGACTGGATTTAGCCCAGTGACAAGACATCAAAGGGAAAACAGCGTGCCTCATAGGCACCGCATAATACAGTGAAAGTTGTCATTACTTCAAGTCTTAAATTCCTGTCGTGTTGTGAAAGATCAGTTTACTAATTAAACAATTTAGAGTATTTTACAGCTCAGTGGGAAATCCAAATGGTTCACGGACTTTGTATTCAAACACGTTATGAGATTCTGAGCAGTAGGGTACACAGTTTATATACAATACTAAACACCGAGTCTGGCAGATTCAAGACAAACTACTTACTAGAAGAGGTTAGTGTCTCGATGATCATGCCGCTTGACAAGTTTACAGAACTGCCAAGAAACTCAGTCTTTTTTCAAGTTCTAACGTTTACTGCAAAAGTTCATTGAAACAGTCAGTCTTGGTGGCATATTAATATACATATACAGACACACACACACACACACACACACACACACACACACACACATACACACACACACACACACACACACACACACACACACACACACACACACACACACACACACACACACACGACAATCACTAGTATTACGTGCCATTTTCTTTTAGTCAGAAGAACTCTATAACACACTCAGTGACAAATTGCCGTGCGCGCGACTGCAAAAGGAATCAGAGAGTACGCCAAAAAACAACACCAACACAAACAACAAACAACCAACAACAAACAACAACAACAAGCACGTCAATTTCAGGGACAAACAGACGAACCTACACTGATTCACAGTCTAGAAAACAAACGGTGTACACCCGAGCGCAGGCAGGCAGGCAGGCAGGCACGGCAGGCAGGCAGGCACGGACGTACACATAACGCGTGGCGCGTTGGAACTAGCAAAACAACAACAACAACAAAGAACTTAAAGCGGTCCTGACAACCGTGTGTGTGTGTGTGTGTGTGTGTGTGTGTGTGTGTGTGTGTGTGTGTGTGTGTGTGTGTGTGTGTGTGTGTCTGTTAGTGTGTGTGTGTGTGTGTGTGTGTTAGTGTTAGTGGGGGTGTGTATGTGTGTGTGTCACTGTTAGTGTACATATATGTGTGTGTGTGTGTGTTTGTGTGTGTGTGTGTTAGTGTGTATGTATGTGTGTGTGTGTGTCTGTTAGTGTGTGTGTGTGTGTGTGTGTGTTAGTGTGTGTGTGTGTGTGTGTGTGTGTGTGTGTTAGTGTGTGTGTGTGTGTGTGTCTGTGTCTGTTAGTGTGTGTGTGTGTGTGTGTGTTAGTGTTAGTGGGGGTGTGTATGTGTGTGTGTCACTGTTAGTGTACATATATGTGTGTGTGTGTGTGTTTGTGTGTGTGTGTGTGTGTGTTAGTGTTAGTGTGTGTGTGTATGTGTGTGTGTGTGTGTGTCACTGTTAGTGTACATATATGTGTGTGTGAGTGTGTTTGTGTGTGTGTGTGTGTGTTAGTGTGTATGTGTGTGTGTGTGTCTGTGGGTGTGTGTGTATGTGCCTGGTATTGTGTGTGCATAATTATTGCCTATAATAGGAAACCATGTGTATGCTGTAACCACAGTGTGAGGTAATGTACATTTTAAAGACGGTGAGAGAGTTTGAAAGATCTGTAAACGAATTTAAACAAGATAGATTTAACCAGTGAAACTTTGAAATATATTAGACTGGATAAATTGCAGTTCACATTTTGCATCTTTATGATTGGGCCCATCAGATTTTTCTTACATGTTTTGGCGTCAGTAATACACTTGGGGGGGGGGGTAAAGGTGTTTGTGTGTATGTATGTGTGTCTGTGCGTATGTATGTGTGTCTGTGCGTGTGTATGTGTGTCTGTGCGTGTGTGCAATAGGAGCAGAATGGAACGAACACGCATACACAAAAATAATGTAACAAAAAGTAGTCGAACACAAAAATAATTTAACAAAAAGTAGTCGAACACAAAAATAATTTAACAAAAAGTAGTCGAACACAAAAAGTAGTCGAACACAAAAATAATTTAACAAAAAGTAGTCGAACGTGGCAGGTGTGGGGTTACGACGCTACCCAGAATGGGAGGTAGCGCTCATCATTGAGTCAAGCGATCACCCACACCCAATCGGACCACTCGGGATCTGTTAATGCGAAGATACTCATATAGTACTACATTTGCTTGCGGTTTTGTGAACAGGTCTTCCTCGTTTACATGAAATCTTAAGACACAATATTGGGGTAGGACAAACTTTTTCGGTCACCTTTTTTCAAGTTTTGAAAGAGTTACATTTTTTCTTATTTATTGTGAAAATGAAACCCTAACAAAAATTCAGGTTTAGTAATAAAACTGGAAAATTGGACCTAAAACTGCCTAGTAAGTCCGTGCAAAATTAGAAGTAAAAATGACTTGTGAAAATAAGGGCTTGAGTCGATTCACGACCAATGGTATAATCATTTCGGGAAATCCCGATCTTAAGTGTTGGTGACTAGACCCTATTAGTGATATATATAGCAGACTGGATTTAGCTCAGTGACAAGGCCTCAATGGGAAAACAGCGTGCCTCATAGGAACCGCATAATACAGTGAAAGCTTTCATTAGTTCAGGTCTCGCATTCGTGTGGTGTTGAAAAAGATCAGTTTACTATTTAAACAATTCAGAGTACTTTACAGCCGGCTCAGTGTGAAACCCAAATCAGTGATTCACGGACTTTGTAGTCAACACGTTAACCTATTCGGGGGCATTCGAGTACACAGTTTACTTAATACACTATACACCGAATCTGGCAGCCGGGATCCAAGACAAACTACTAACTAGAGCAATGAAGTTATTGTGTCTTTTGCCTCTTGACAAGTTTACAGGGCTGCCAAGAAACTCTTTTTTTCTATCGTTTGCTGGCCCGGAAAAGTTCATTAAAATCCAAGTCTGAGTGGAATACGTACTATAAACACACACACACACAACACACACACACACACACACACACACACACACACACATACACACACGCACACACACACACACACACACACACACGTACGCCGGCACACACTGACACACACACACTGACAGACACACACACACACACACACACACACTGACACACACACACACACACACACACACACACACACACACACACACACACACACACACACACGCACATTTTCGTCTGTTGATCGTAGGTAATTTGTCTTCTAGAGTAAATATAAAACATAACAGATCAATTTCTTTGTCGCTGTCACAAAACGCAAAACGAATTGTCGAGCGATGTGGCGTCTTAACCGTTGCGCCGCGAAGCAATTGAGCAAGCAACAGCACTTTGCGCGTAAAACACGTGAATTTGCGTAGTCCCGTCGGTAACCTGAGTTCCACGTCTGGCTCAGGTCGGTTACGCAAGGCCATAGACCATTTATCCTGGACCGCCAACTAGCTCTCTCTCCGCTCTTTCTCTCTATTACGAGGTAGCGGCCTCTCGGATTTTGGAACCTACGCTTACAAGCCTTTCAGAAATCAGGGGGACGCGACGTGATATCCGGTGTCGATTGTAAACATGGACGAAGCTGACCCTCGTCCACAAGAGAGCTCGCAGAGTTTGGTCCAGGCGTCACATTGGCTGGACACGTCAGCAGTGGGCTGTGGTCCTCTTCACTGATGAGTCAAGGTACAGCCTGGAGCACAACGACGGCCGTGTGCGCGTGTGGAGGCGACAGGTGACTGCCCATGGTGGGGGTTCCATCATGGTATGGGGTGGGATCTCTGCCCATCACAGAACCCCCCTCTACCTCATCCAAGGCAGACTGAACTCCCAGCGCTACAGGGACGAGATCCTTCGCCGTTTTGCTGTACCCACATTACAGCAGATTGGAGCCCACTCCGTTTACATGGATGACAACGCCACGCCGCACCGTGCTCGGCTGGTAAACGCCTTTCTCCAGCAAGCAGGGGTTGTCAGGATGGACTGGCCATCCTGTAGCCCGGTTCTGAACCCTATTGAGAACTTTTGGGATGCACTGGGGCGCCGAGTGCACGACAACCACCCTCCACCACAAAACCTGCAACAGCTCTGGGGATTCCTTCAAGCAGAGTGGCAGGCTGCACCCCAGGCTAACCTGAGGAGGCTTGTCGAGTCCATGAGACATCGCTGCACTGAGTGCCTGGCAAATCGTGGAGGCAGCACTCATTATTGACTTTGTTTTCGTGATTTTCACACAGTCGAATGAACTTTGAAAATTTGGTGACTTTTGAAAATGATCCCTGCTGTGTTTAAAAATTTGCCAAACATGGATTTGTCCATTCATCGCTTTGATTGTTTTGTATTCAAACTGTCGAATAATGAAATTACATATGTGCGAACGATCATCATTGTGTCTTGACTGGTTTTGGTGCATTGCGTAATATAAAAAGTGTTCCTTGACTTTTTGTGAGTAGTTTAGAAAGATAGTTAATAATTACAAAGAAAAGGAAGCAAACAGAAACTAATGCCCTCTCTACGTATGGAACTATACAACTACGTAGACCCCTAGAGCTGGAGAGGGGGTTCCAATAACATACACATAAACACTCAACTACAACACTCAACCGCAACCGCAACACGGTGGCCTAGTGGTAAGGCGTCCGCCCAGTGAGCGGGAGGTCGTGGCAATCTAGTGGCTGCTCCGCCTGGCGTCTGGCATTATAGGGTTAGTGCTAGACTGGTTGGTCCGGTGTCGGAATAATGTGACTGGGTGAGACATGAAGCCTGTGCTGCGACTTCTGTCTTGTGTGTGTCGCATGTTAAATGTCAAAGCAGCACCGCCCTGATATCACCCTTCGTGGTGGACTGGGCGTTAAGCAAACAAACAAACTACAACACGCAAGGTATAAAGGTATATCTAGCTACACTATCTAGCTGCAATTCTTTTTCAAAACTCTATTTCTCAATTTTAACTCAGAACAAAGGGAAGCAACTGCTTTTTAACTACAACAACAAAAATGTCCTTATTGAGAATTTTTTTTTTTTATACTTAGGGCTATGTCATTGTGGAAGTGGAATATGAAATTAGGGAAGTTACTTTTAATGCTTGAAAGTGCTAATGCGTGCTCTGCCCTATCTATTTAATCTGACTCTTTCACTCTAACTCTATTCACTTCACAAACAGAATTTAGAGGATACAGACTTATTATTTATCCTCAAATTCAATACAACACTCTTCACGTCAATAACATAGAAGT
>NC_090257.1:31321726-31384226 GCF_037325665.1 Littorina saxatilis | reverse complement strand
TATTTTTTGCGATGAGTCAACACTTCGAGTATATGCCGTTAGTTTTGCTTCAGACTTTGTACACCAAAAATGCATTGTGAGCAGAATTATGTGTCTTTTAGAAAGTAACCCCCTTTTTCTAAGTCGAGCATTTTTGCAGACAGTGACCCCCTTTAGAGACACATTCTGTTGTGAAAGCTGCCATTAGAAGTTCTTTTGAGGCATGTTTAGGATAGCAGAGGTACACTACTTCACAAAGCAGCTTAGCATAATTATGGAGGATTCCCAAATGATAACAATTCACCTATTTGGTCCACTCAGATCACGGACTATATATCGCCAAGGACAGCGTGTGTACACGAGTGTTTGATAGCCGTGAGTTAATGGCAGGCGATGGAGGACATAATTTATCTCCTTTTGATAACGCGGATAAGCTTTCCAAACGCGCCATTGATACGCATGCTGTCATATTTATGGATACTTCAGACCTCTTCTCTTTGCCTGGGTTTCCAAAGGAAGATTTGAGAGTGTGAATAGACGGGTTGTACACATGCAGTGGCTATAAAACCACAAGTGAGCAGTTGTAAAGTAAGTGGAGATTGAGATTACTTTATGAGATTAGTCCTGTTTGTACTTGTGCGTGCGCACGTGTGTGTGTGTGTGTTTACGTTATTTATTATTACGTGTATTTACATTATTCACGGTTTTCTCTGTATGAGAGGCGCTGCAGTGTGTGTGTGTGTGTGTGTGTGTGTGTGTGTGTGTGTGTGTGTGTGTGTGTGTGTGGGTGTGTGTGTGTGTGTGTGTGTGTGTGTGTGTGTGTGTGTGTGTGTGTTTTCTCATCCAATACTTATTAAAACCGGTTTTCTTTTTAATTTGTGATGGGAGCCCAATTTCATGAGATTAGACCTGTTTGTACTCGTGGTGTGTATGCATGTGTGTCCATTCTCATTTCATGCTGATGGAATCGGGTATTGTTTACAATGCGTGGCCCGAGCCCAATTTCAGTGGCAATTGGAATGATACCGTCGAATATCCACCTATATAGCTATTCTGATGGACACGTGGGGGGATTCGGGGGCTGTGATTGGATGGTCTCACACATCCCTTTTCCGATCATCAAAGCATAACGCTACGAAAGTTGGCCATTTTTGCCGATATCCAAACGATATCGGCAATAACAAAGACGCATGGTTCCGGTTTCTTCCACGTGTATAAAGTACACGCATACCTCGCCAGGCTTGTGTCTGTGGCTAGTCGACAGACGATGCAATTTGCTTTGTGTGTGTTTTTGTTGTTGCTTACTGTACATGACATACATTACGTGTAAAATCCAGTTCTTTAACTGGCAGCAAACCTTGCAAATTTCCAGAAGCTGCAATCTGAAGCGACCTATCTCTGATTTTTGCAGACGATCTCTCCAATCACCAATGTTTAACACAAAATCAGCAAACTCTCCTGTCACATAGAACGTCCATTGTGTAGTGCAATGTTGAAATGAAGTTACCGGTCTGAAACATTTCGTCGTTTCTTCTGAGACAATCCTTGTTCTCTTATCATCTACAGATTTACCGCAGTCTTCACCACGCGAATTCCCAACAGAAGTCAGACTTTCGAACATACAATCTACGTAGGCAAGCATGAATGATACGTCATAACGTCATATGATTCCTAAGATATTGACGTAATGCTAAGCATCCGGTTATCTTGAGTTTTCTCCGTAATACATGTCCGTGGGTTTTTCAATGTTCGGTTATTTCCGTGGCTTCATGCAGAAAGGGAACCGTCGTCTGCAATCAACGACATGGACCATTCTGGTCCTTGTTGCTGACAAAAACATGATTTTAACACAGAATTTAATGTCAGAATAGTTATATAAACGCTATTGTGTTTTCATCGTAGCAATAGGGTCCGATATTTAGACTCGAACAAGTATAATGCGACTCGTCTTCGACTCGTCGGCATTATACTTGTCTCGTCTAAATATCGGGCCCTATTGCTACGCTGAAAACACAATAGCTGTTATTAATTTCCTACTTCTTGCTTTGTCTCTCTCCCTTTGTCCGATGTTCGTAATATCGGTTGAATGGACATTCAAAAGAAAGTTCATACATACTCTTATACTGCATTGACCAGTATACTTTTCTTAACATGAAAGAGCGTGCTTCTTCAAGTACGTTCTGTTCACTTTGCAGCGCAGGGAATTAGGCTCGTGTTCGGGTCAGGCACCTCTACAAATCGGTCTCAAGTCAAAGAGTTTAGCATAGTGTTACTAGAATTTCTGCTGCAAGCCCTTACCCTCTCTAGGGCAAACACTGCAGTGGACTACTGAAATCACGGGTTGTGTGAGAGAAGTGGACAAGTAATTTTCAAAATGTTCATTCCTGCTTAGATGGTTGGTTGTTTGGCTTTGCACCAAGAGATGATACACAATTTTTAAATTGATATTGAGGTGGTTGTTGTTTTTTGTTCAGTTTTGTTTTTAGATAAGGACAGAGCACGGTTCAGAAATAGCTTTTGGAGAGAATTGCGAATTTCGCACATTTTTTTATTGTAAGAGACAAACAAATATAAATGGCGGATAATATATTAATCAGTTTGAAGAAATCCTTAAATAGACGAGAGAGTTTGGTTTGTGCTCATGTTACAATGAGTGTTGAGACACGAGAAAAGGTTACCTTTTAGTGTGTCGGGTGTTGAACTAAAACAAAAATACAACCACCACTGCATAAGAATCGCTGCATTGCGCCATAGTTTTTCTGCGTCTAAGCGTAATTTGAAAGCTTGTGGCACACACGTTTTCACACATGAATTAACAAATTGCATAATTGTGCTAACGATGTACTAGAAAAGCGGTCCTGATTTGGTCTATATGGTCCGCTGGACCCAAAACGCAACAAGAATCAAATCAAAGACATACCAGAACACAAGCATCTTGGCATTTTTTTGCAAAACGATTGTAAATGGGACGCTCAAATTAGAAATATTGTGAAAAAGACCACTTTGTTGATTAACTGCTTAAGATATTATAAGTATAAGTATACGTTATGCAGAAATAGTTTGGAAATAATGTATAAATCTTTTATTCTGCCACATTTCGATTATGGGACAATTGTACCCACGACCTCCCGATCACGGGGCGGACGCCTTACCACTAGGCCAACTGTGCCGGTCGGCGGTGTGGTATCACACAGTTTTGACTGCTTCATTTCCTTTTGAATGTTTGCACAATAAAGACCGCTTTCAAGTTTCCGGATACCATGATCCCTGTTGTATTATGTCTTTTTGAAAGAACAAGTCACAGAAAGCGTACTGAATGTAGTAGGGCAAAAACAGGTGACCGGGTTGGGTTAGTAGAGCGTTCTTTACATGTAGGGTGCAAGAATATTTATTTGGTGTTGCAAGAAGAAAATATTCCCACACGCGTACAATGTGGTGTATGGCATAATGAACGGCCTGGCATTACCAAAATGTTGCCATCAATTTCTCCTGTATACACTAAGATCACCCCGTGACGTCAATTCATTGAGCGAAATGTGACACCATGTCAATGCACAGAGACCCAGCCACGCATAAATAACTTCTTTTGCATGTGTTTGATTCTACGGTGTGACTTTTCCTTTGTGGTGTATACCGCAGCTGTTACTAATGTATTTTTCTTCACGCCCTTACAAGAGAAACGGGGTTATTTTCACTCATAATGAGGACATTCAAGCAAGTTCTTGTACGCTTGATAATCCGAACAGAGATTTGAAAGGGTATGTTTTGCATAATGTTGGCCAAACATTCTTGGTGTGAGAAAATAGTGCAGTTCAGTTTTTCTGTTGTTGTTGATTTTTTTTTCCTTTTTCGTTTCCGACTGCCGTAGTCTTCCTTTATTGTTGTTTACAGAGCTGTCTAACATGTGTTTGAGGGAGTATATATGTGTGGTTTGAGTTATGTGTGTATTGATGTGTAGGCTACTTTTATGTGTCTATATGTTCTGAGAGTGTTTTAATGTGATGCTATATCGTGTACGAGCCAAAAGAAAAAAATTCTGTTTGTTGCATTCAGATAATACGCTTTATTGAATTGAATTGAATTGAATTGAATATAACATAAATGGCATTTTGCAAGTCAAGAATGCATTAATCGGTCGACCGGTTCTTGACGAAGAACACTCGCTTTCTTCTTTTTTTTTCTCCCTCTTCGCTCTCTTGAACTCGCTTGAACTCTTTTGAAGTGTATGGCTGCCTGCTGCTTCGTGTGCATTTTAAAGAAAATCACAAAATGCACAAAGTGACATGCAGACACAGAAGTAGCTTTGTTGTCCACGCAGCAAACACTTTTACCGGTGCGATGATTTGAGACTGTGGAGAGTGTGTGTCCAGTTTCAGCAAAGTGTGTGTGTACACATGAGAAAACAAGAAATTCCTCCGAGGTAGGAAAAACACCCCCGTTGGTCAAAGGGAAATAACCATTCTCACTGCCACCAACTGAGAATGGTTATTTCCCTTTGACCATTAATATGTCCCTCTATAAGTCCTTGTATAATTTTAATCCACCAATAACTCCCTGACCGTGTGTTTGACTGGTCCCAGTTTTTGTAAGGACCGTCTCAGGAATGTATAGAACCTGTTCACCAAGTTTGGTGACGATCGGTCCGTTCATTCTTGAGATCTATATGCGAACACAAACACACAAACAAACAAACAAACAAACAAACAAACAAACACATCGAGTGAAACCTATACACACCCCTATACCGGGGGAGTAAATAACGGGTAGGGGTTGTGATTGTGGTCAATTGCAGTGTTCTTGTCAGTAGGGGGGAGGGGTGTGTGTGTTTCGCTCCATGCTTCTACGTCAAATCTCAAATGTCGATGACTCAGAAACTGCATACACGCAAATTCCACCCCCAATCCCCAACCCCACCGTCAGACTTAATTACCTCCTCTCAGCTCAGTATGTTCTTGGATCGGTACCGTCAGCTTTGCAATAATTACATGCTGTGAACTAACGGGAACAATAGCCTTGATCCAATCATTCGGGATTTTGGCACACCTTCGCCTGAACCTACATATCGAATGTACTCCATATACCACCTGCCTTAAACTCTACATGCTCTCGTTATTAATTGTCTTTTTGCACGAATGGACTATTTCATGTTTTGGTTTAAACTGTTTTATTCAACGTTTGTGCATTATTTACAAAAAACGCATATTGAGTATACAAAAACAAGCATAATGCTTATAGTGGTGTTTACAGTTTTCTAGAAGTACATATAAATGGTGGCTATTGTACAGTTTAAATGAAAAGCAAGCAAACATGAAAAGAAAATTGAATGAAAATTGTACATCAGAACAAAAATCCGTTTAAGAATACATATATAATATGTATGGTATTAGTGAGTAAGAGATAGAGAGGGAGAGAGGGAGGGGAGTGTGAGAGAGAGAGGGGAGAGAGAGAGAGGAGAGAGAGAGAGAGAGAGAGGGAGAGAGAGAGAGAGAGAGAGAGAGAGAGAGAGAGAGAGAGAGAGAGAGAGAGAGAAGTAGACGTATCGATTGTGCTTTCACTTTACATGTTTATCTGTTCGAAACGGCCGGACTGTCCAATAAATTCCTGTACTGTTAAAACGATTTTTTTGTTAATTTTTGTTTGCAAGGAGGGGTTTCCATGAAGTAGAATATCTGTGTGTATGAGGTTGTTGGTTAGTTTGTTGATTGTGTTGTTTCTTGCAGCTAAGTGTAAACGGCATTCTAGTAAAAAGTGTGTTTTGACTAAATGTCATGGGGGGGGGGGGGGATTGGAGGGTTTTGGTCACATCAGGATAGTGATTTGTCAGACATGATACACGAAGCGCTTCGTTTGGCCAGCACATTGGATAGCTCCCGGATTACGTCGCTGATCAAGCTATTGTGCTGGAGAAACAAATTCTATTTTTGTATGGTTTTCGTTCGTAAGTGATACAAAGAGGAGACACCTCCTTGTGAGAGTTCTTCACGGGAGACGGGAAATATTTGAATCGTTATTTGTTCTAAATCCAAAAACAAAGACTGCCAACGTTCCAAACAAAGAGACTGCCAATTTCGTTATTTGTTCTAGTTTTTAAGCACAATTCCTAAAAGTAATAATGATTTTTTTTAAATATTTATAAAAATAAAAGTTAGCTTATGGAACGTGAAATCATTAACAAGAACCTGCGTAATCATTGACGAAAAGAAATATTTACTAGAACTTTGTTACATCATTTTTTGTATCATTACTCTCTATAACCTAACCTGTTGTTGTGGTTGTTGTTGCTTTTGTTGTTGTTGTGGTTAATTCATTCATACTAAATTTTGCTAAGCAATGATTGCTACAAGTTTCGCATAGAAAGTTTGAATAAAATGACACGGGAGTTGATGCTTTAATTCTTTCTTTCTTTATTTGGTGTTTAACGTCGTTTTCAACCGTTCACGGTTATATCGCGACGGGATGCTTTAATTGGGTAGCGACATTCGTCGCAATAATATTTTGCCTAGGTTTAGTTAGAATCAACATACTTGAATCTACGTGTGCCTTGTCTAGCATGTTTCTATTTGTTGGTTACATTCCGCAGACGATGCCGCCGTTTTCACAATTTTGAGGTCTAACTGTTCCATCCCCGGATCTTAGATATCCATCACTGACGTCATTTGTTCCTGGCTTACCTGGCATATCATGAAACGTTTTTTCAAGTTCGAATAGGCAATAAAGCAATCAATCAATGCACGTAATTTGCATATTTCTTTTTCATCCAATGAATGATCGATACGTGACGCATTTGACACTGTGTCCGGAGGGTTGAATCAATTGTTGATGCAGGATGTTTTCCTATTCACCCGATTGATTGATACTGATTATTGTTGTTCCACGTTGAATCTTGCTGATCGAACAGCATTGATTTGTTTAACTTTGATGCTATGCATATCCGTGCATGCGTTGAGTGATGAGTGAGGCAAGGGCAGAAACAGGGAGGTGCATAAAGGTCGATTTTCGTCCTGCCTGTGGGGCGGGGATGTAGCTCAGTCAGGGCGGGGATGTAGCTCAGTCAGGGCGGGGATGTAGCTCAGTCAGGGCGGGGATGTAGCTCAGTCAGGGCGGGGATTTATTTCAAGACAGTTCAAAACGGACTGGTTGTTCCTTTAGCACCAATCTGACAGGAGCAATCACAGGTTGCATGGATAAAGATAAATGAATTCCCTAAAAATCATATCTAAAAATATAGTCATCAATATAATAAATCCGAGTACATGCTAACACAGTTATTCAAAGGACACAACCCTTACATCTATTAAGATATTTCATTTAAGGATACTCGATCCATTTCAAAACTTTAACTGACACATATCACAGATCTAACAGATCTAAGAACGATCCACCATTGAGGCCGCAAGGACTGCCTCAGGAAAGAAACTGTTTCTGAAACGAGAAGTCCTGCTCTTCAGAGCGCGTAGTGGGCCCAGTGAGATTGAACACTTTGTCTGTACATAGTTGTTGTGATATATGCGTGTGGAAGGAGTGTGAAGTTTTATGCATACACCATAACAAAATCCTGTGCTTTGCATTTGGTAAATAAACTGTTTGACTTGACTTGATGTAGCTCAGTCAGGGCGGGGATGTAGCTAAGTCAGGGCGGGGATGTAGCTCAGTCAGGGCGGGGATGTAGCTCAGTCAGGGCGGGGATGTAGCTAAGTCAGGGCGGGGATGTAGCTCAGTCAGGGCGGGGATGTAGCTCAGTCAGGGCGGGGATGTAGCTCAGTCAGGGCGGGGATGTAGCTCGGTCAGGGCGGGGATGTAGCTCAGTCAGGGCGGGGATGTAGCTCAGTCAGGGCGGGGATGTAGCTCAGTCGGTAGCGCGCTGGATTTGTATCCAGTTGGCCGCTGTCAGCGTGAGTTCGTCCCCACGTTCGGCGAGAGATTTATTTCTCAGAGTCAACTTTGTGTGCAGACTCTCCTCGGTGTCCGAACACCCCCGTGTGTACACGCAAGCACAAGACCAAGTGCGCACGAAAAAGATCCTGTAATCCATGTCAGAGTTCGGTGGGTTATAGAAACACGAAAATACCCAGCATGCTTCCTAAATGGCGGGGTAAAAAACGGTCATACACGTAAAATTCCACTCGTGCAAAAAAACACGAGTGTACGTGGGAGTTTCAGCCCACGAACGAAGAAGAAGAAGAAGAAGAAGAAGAGTCCTGCCTGTGTTTCTACTCACCTAGTCAAGGTATAATGGCTGATTTTGTTTCAAACTGAAAATGTAGTACGTTGGTTTTTTCAGACCAGGTAGAAAGTAAAATTAGATAAATAAGCAAACGAACGAACAAGAACCAGATAACGTTTGTACATTTGGAGCGCTGGTGTTAACTTCCACACATCATCACTTAACGCATATTAGCATTCGTTGAATGATGTGGGCGTAAGAGGCACACCAAAAGCAGAGGGGGGGGGGGGGGGGAAGGCAGACAGAGAGAAAGCAGCCAGTCTGACGGATTTTCTTTATTGTTGAGCCGAACTTGTGTGTCTCTGGATGAAAAAGAAACACACTAAAATTCCACGTCGTAGAAATATCTCAAATTACTGACCATATTTTGTTCATGGGGCATACGTCATGGTAAACATATAGCTACTCACTGGCGTTATGACTGCCTCACTTCACGAAAACATTCACCAAAACTCTTGCACAGTTTCGCCATTAGGGAATACAATACACAGAAATAAATCAGAAATGTTTTGGTCTTGTATGTGCGTCATGCGCTCCTAAGAGCAGCGCGCAGATTTGACCTGAGGTTTTGTTTCTCGTCTATGAGGGGATTAAACCAGGTCGATGCTTTGGTCGCACAAGTGCCTCGGTTGGTTACGTCTTTCATCTGGTTCATATGCTGACAAGTTAATCCGCGCGAGCTTTCCGCATTCGATGCGGCTTCGTATGAATAACTCTAGGGACAAATAAATCTGTGTAAGGTGTTGCAGGCTTATATTTTGCGAAACCTATTGATGACATTAGAATATGGTAATCTAAGCTCTCTTGTTTATTTGATATCGCCTTTTCTAGGTAGGTAAGAGGCGTTTATTAGAAAAGGGCTTGGGACATATCTTTGTATATATCTGAGCTGTCGTCTACCATGAACATAGTGCTATCCTTTTCGATAACACGAGGGCATTTTAATCAACGTTCTCTTGCTTATTCGATATGGCTTTTTCTTGCAAACGGAACTTATTAGAACAGGAACCAGAAAATATCTCCTTCGATATTAACGTGTGTTGCTTTTTACATTTAGTCAAGTTTTGACCAAATGTTTTAACATAGAGGGGGAATCGAGACGAGGGTCGTGGTATATGTGTGTGTGTGTGTGTGTGTGTGTGTGTGTCTGTGTGTGTCTGTGTGTGTCTGTGCGTGTGTGTGTGTGTAGAGCGATTCAGAGTAAACTACTGGACCGATCTTTATGAAATTTGACACGAGAGTTCCTGGGTATGATATCCCCAGACGTTTTCGATAAATGTCTTTTATGACGTCATATCCGGCTTTTTGTAAAAGTTGAGGCAGCACTGTAACACCTTCATTTTTCAATCAAATTGATTGAAATTTTGGCCAAGCAATCTTCGACGAAGGCCAGACTTCGGTATTGCATTTCAGCATGGAGGCTTAAAAATTAATTAATGACTTTGGTCATTAAAAATTTGAAAATTGTAATTAAAATTATTTTTTATAAAACGATCCAAAATTACTTTTATTTTATTCTTTATCATGTTCTGATTCCAAAAACATATAAATATGTTATATTCGGATTAAAAACAAGCTCTGAAAATTAGAAATTAGAAATATAAAAATTATGATTAAAATTAAATTTCCGAAATCGTTTTAAACCATTCATCTTATTCCTTGTCGGTTCCTGATTCCAAAAACATATAGATATGATATGTTTGGAATAAAAACACGCTCAGAAAGTTAAAACGAAGAGAGGTACAGTAAAGCGTGCTATGCAGCACAGCGCAACCGCTACCGCGCTAAACAGGCTCGTCACTTTCACTGCCTTTTGCACTAGCGGCGGACTACGGTCATTGTGAAAAAATGCAGTGCGTTCAGTTTCATTCTGTGAGTTCCACAGCTTGACTAAATGTAGTAATTTCGCCTAACGCCACTTGTTCTTTCTTGCGTATAATGCTACTCCTATCGATCACATCTTGGTAATTTTATCAACGCTAAACAGGCTCGTCACTTTCACTGCCTTTTGCACTAGCGGCGGACTACGGTCATTGTGAAAAAATGCAGTGCGTTCAGTTTCATTCTGTGAGTTCCACAGCTTGACTAAATGTAGTAATTTCGCCTAACGCCACTTGTTCTTTCTTGCGTATAATGCTACTCCTATCGATCACATCTTGGTAATTTTATCAACGCTGTCTTATGTATTTAATTTAGTATTGTATCGGTTACAGACGTGTAAAGAGGACTTGGGGGGAAATGGTTCTTTATACAAGTCTGTGCTGCCACTCCTATCGATATCGTCAGGATATTTTAATCAACGCTCGTTTGTTTATTCGATATGGCTTTTTCTCGATAACACACTTTTATCAAGACAGGGTTAGAGAGTACATGTTGGACAGGTGCGCAGGCGGAAATAGATTTGATTACGTTGAGGATTAACCAATTTGACTGCTGGAAATAAATCCATATCTGTGAAATTAGTGGAAGCAAGCTAAGAAGGACATAAATAAATAAATAAATAAAGTGTATTTATATTGCGCCTATCCCTTACAAAAAACAAAAATATTTGGCTCTAAGCGCATTTATTAGAACAGGATTAGAAAGTTCCTCTCAGATGGGAGTATGGGAGACATTTTTACCTTTGTTTAAGGATTTGCCGACATGACTGCTTGAAATAATCCTTATCTCTGAAATGAAAGGAATCTAGCGAAGCAAGCTGGGAAGGACCCAATAGGATTTCCGATTCTAGCTGTAAGGAGGTAACCGATATTACCTTGCACCTGATGCTCTGCGGATAAGACTAATCAAATAGATTTAATAGCCAACTTGCACAATACCCCGCTTGAATAGCTCTCCGGTGCGAAAGATGAGAAAGGTTCACTTCCCTGCGGTCGAACTGTTTGCTCTCACAAGCGCTGGTGTTCTCTGGCTTGTGTTAAAAAAGTTTGTTAACAAAACTCGATCGCCTTTCCTTTGTGCACGGGCCATGCTTGGGTACTTTGAACGAACTTTAGGATTATTCTTGCGGCTATCATTGCCGCAGCCCACTGCTCACAGTAAAAATTCACAATTTTCAAGGCGAAGTGTCCGGACTGAAACGCAACCTCTCACAGAGCTATCCGAACATGCCCGCATTTTACGGCAGATCTCGCAAGGCCACGCAAGTTAACGCACATTTATCGCGCGACTTGGCGGCGCTGAGCGATGGGGCAAGTCGCCTATTGGTGAGGGTTTTATCAGCCGTTTACTTCAGGATACACTGTACAACCACATCCCACATCATGCTCTTATGCCATTATTACACATCTGGGCTATTGTTAATATCGTTTGTTAAATTAACACTAATAGGCACGGATTAAGAGAAATCGAATATATTAACCCCTCATGTGGTTCAGTAAACATACTGTGCTTGCATGGTGTCAGCTACCGTATGTGATCGATTACATAGATGATTGGATTTTCCATTTCTCTGCTGGTTTTCATTTCGCGGCAAATTGCAGGTTTATCTCCTGTAACTGCCATGACAGAAATTCTCTGTGGGCTTTGATGTACGTATACTTGTGTTTACAGTGTGAGGAAAAAACATCGTTTTTGCAAAATTATTTAAAGGCTATGGGAGACTGTCATTGCATTCGGTAGATTCTCGATTTCCTTGTCTGTGTTGAAAAAGTGGCAAACTTTGTGTTTCATGAATTGTTCATGAGTTAAATTTTCTACGCGCTTTATCATGTATTTGAGTGGTTAAAACGTTTTATTGTGTGCACTTTTTTTTTACATTTTGTGTGTGTTTTCTTTTGTCACAACATCTCTTCCAATGTAAGTATGTATATGTAGTTGGTTGTATCTTAGTGTGAGAAGTTTTCTATATTTTGATTTGTAAAAAATAATGTCTCTATCTTACACCTTCACGTGTATGTGGTTTTATAGGAACTTGGATGAATATGAGCGGGAGATATTTTTCCCTCTTACGTTTTTGTGTGTAAATGGGTACCGGGTACTGTATCTCCGTGAAAGCCGGATGGCGCCGGGTATGCCTGCTAGTCTTCTTCACACACACACACACGCACACACACACACACACACACACACACACACAGTTTGTAATACAATTGGTACATGGAATTCTTCTTCTGCGTTCGTGGGCTGAAACTCCCCCGTTTTACGTGTTTGACCGTTTTTACCCCGCCATTAAGGCAGCCATACGCCGCTTTCGGAGGAAGCATGCTGGGTATTTTTGTGTTTCTGTAACCCACCGAACTCTGCACATAAGTTGACCTTGGAGATCGGAAAAATCTCCACACTTAAACCCACCAGGCGGCCGCGGCCGGGATTCGAACCGTCGACCTTCCGACCTTCGGATTAAGAGGCCGACGTCTTACCACCCTGCCACAGCGCCCGTCACGTACATGGAATTAGCCGAGAGACGTTTATGTTCACATTCGACATGCCATGGGTTAAATCCAGCGTTAGAAGACCTGTCAGGCAAACAGTAGGCACCAAAAAAAATCGAAGGCGAAGATTTACATTCGACGGCAGGGCAACAAAAGGCTTCACACTTTCAACGCTGGTACACCCTTCTCCATTAAAACATTAGCAAGACGGAGGGGAACAGTCTCCCAGGGCGTTGTTGTTGGGTTTTTACATTTAGTCAAGTTTTGACTAAATGTTTTAACGTAGAGGGGGGAATCGAGACGAGGGTGTGGTGTATGTGTGTGTGTCTGTGCGTGTGTGTGTGTGTGTGTGTGTAGAGCGATTCAGACCAAACTACTGGACCGATCTTTATAAAATTTGATATGAGAGTTCCTGGGTATGATATCCCCGAACTTTTTTTTTGCATTTTTTTTATAAATGTCTTTGATGACGTCATATCCGGCTTTTCGTGAAAGTTGAGGCGGCACTGTCACGCCCTCATTTTTCAACCAAATTGGTTGAAATTTTGGTCAAGTAATCTTCGACGAAGCCCGGACTTCGGTATTGCATTTCAGCTTGGTGGTTTAAAAATTAATTAATGACTTTGGTCATTAAAAATCTGAAAATTGTAAAAAAAATATTTTTTTTATAAAACGATCCAAATTTACGTTCATCTTATTTTTCATCATTTCCTGATTCCAAAAACATAAGTATGTTATATTTGAATTAAAAACAAGATCTGAAAATTAAATATATAAAAATTATTATCAAAATTAAATTTTCCAAATCAATTTAAAAACACTTTCATCTTATTCCTTGTCGATTCCTGATTCCAAAAACATATAGATATGATATGTTTGGATTAAAAACACGCTCAGAAAGTTAAAACGAAGAGAGGTACAGAAAAGCGTGCTATCCTTCTAAGCGCAACTACTACCCCGCTCTTCTTGTCAATTTCACTGCCTTTGCCGTGAGCGGTGGACTGACGATGCTACGAGTATACGGTCTTGCTGCGTTGCATTGCGTTCAGTTTCATTCTGTGAGTTCGACAGCTACTTGACTAAATGTTGTATTTTCGCCTTACGCGACTTGTTTAACTCTCAGGTTAATGGCACAGTCGGTCCTTTCCGTTAAAACGCTTTGGTTCGATCGCCATCAGGATTTGACAAGGCATTGGACCACACTTCTGCTTGGACTAACACCATAACTCAACTGCCTGGATACTTTATATGGAGAGCTGGATTATATATGTTGATGGTTGATTTTTTAAAGACCACTAGCGTCAATCTGAATAAATAATTTGCAAACAAAATCCCTCCTTGCACAAGAAGCTGTCATCTCTCTCTCTCTCTCTCTCTCTCTCTCTCTCTCTCTCTCTCTCTCTCTCTCTCTCTCTCTCTCTCTCTCTCTCTCTCTCTCTCTCTCTCTCTCTCTCTCTCTCTCTCTCTCTCTCTCTCACTCTCTCTCTCTCTCTCTCTCTCTCTCTCTGTTTATATGTGTGTGCGCCGTTTGTAATCAACATTTTAATAGCGTTTAAATGACTCAAATAGCTCATCTCACGGGCGAGGGCTCCATGTAAAAGAGCAGTTAGCCTCTCTCTCTCTCTCTCTCTCTCTCTCTCTCTCTCTCTCTCTCTCTCTCTCTCTCTCTCTCTCTCTCTCTGTGTCTCTCTCTCTCTCTCTCTCTCTCTCTCTCTCTCTCTCTCTCTCTCTCTCTCTCTCTCATTATAGAGTTTGATATCTCACGGAGTACATTGTTTGTTCGAACTTTCAACTCGATTTTATCTTGGCGGTGGGAAAGTCGGCAATGCTTAGAAATCATTTTCGGTCTATCCAGTCGATTATGTAAAAGCCTCGGTAAATACTGGCGTTAGCGTGGATGAAGTGTATGCAAGAGAAACTTAAAAGGACTTTCAGCCGTTGATAAGATCAAGCTGTCAATCCAAGTTTGAGAGCGCACGTCACTGAGTGTGTGACCCGAAATCGCCTTAAGGCGATATGTGGCGCTAAAATTAAACTTGGAGAATACATGGAATAACCTAGTTTTCTTGGTAGTTATTGTAGTGACTTATGAAAAGAAAGGAAAAATATGTGAATACTTCAGGACATAGACTGCCGTTGCTATGGAAACTGGCTTAAACAGCGCCATATTGGATTGATAGGAAACGGTTTTACAGCAACATCATACATCATCTTAGAAATCCAATATGGCGGCTGTTTCCATAGCAACGGCGATCTGTGTCCATTAATATTTACAATTTTTTTTATTCATTGTTATAAGTCACTTCAATAACTATCAAGAAAACTAGGTTATTCAATGTATTCTCCAAGTTTGATTTTAGTGCCACACATCGCCTTAACCCGTCTTTTGAATGTCTAATGCTAGCTGAAAGGAGTTTTGGTTTATTCAGAGAGAGAAAAGGGTGGAACGAGGTCTTAAGGATGGAGTTTAATTACCTCCTGAGAAAAAGTAGTGAAATGGATAGGAATTGTTATTGGAAGTGAAATTGCCTGCAGGCTAAAGGCAAGGACTGACACCAAAATTGCGCTCTAATTTCTAAGATAACGACTGGAACTTGCATAATTGTTATCAGACTTTTTTCCGCAATAATCAATACTGAATACATTTCTAACATTCCACTGTGGATATGTAATCGAATCAATAATCAGATGATCACACATGAAGAAGACTGACGTAGGAACAAAATAGAACACACACAAAAGTTACTTTACCGGTAAATTTAAAAGCGAAATTGTGCTACATTTGAAACTTAATTTCACGCATGAAAAGTAAACAAACATGAAATGCGTAAAAGCGACACTTTGTCACATCCAAGATCACGGTAAAAATATGAATACCCCATTGCTCACTAAAGTTTGAACTGGGATTCGTCTACTGTCTCTACTCCCCACCAATTTCGACAGAAATAATTATGCCTTTAGTTTAGTACTGAGAAACAGTAAATAAAACCGAACATGGCATTTAAGGGAGTCTGGCCTTTATTCTAAGATTTGAATTTTAAAAATCCTTGACACGTAGGGTTCCCTTCGGGTGACGTTCCTGACTTTGTTTTCTGAAATTGGTTTAATTTAAATTTGGCCTATATGGTCCGCTGGACCCAAAAAGCAACAGCTATCAAATCAAATCAACATGGCATTTTTAACAGATAATTTTTATGCAAGTTCAAAGGTTTGCAAAGGAGAAAATCAAAAAGAAAAGTAGCGTGTTCAACGATTATGTTGTATGTTAAATAATGCATGAAACTTGAATATCGGGTATCAGACTTTTGCAAAAGAACGATCAATGAATACTTGAGTAAAATCAAAAGTAAAGTAAAAACATGTAATCTATATTTGTCATCCTGTTAGTGTGTGTGCGTGCCCGTCCGTGCGTGCATATTTGTGTGTATGTCGATCACTTCTGTTAAAGCTATACAAACGGCCATTTCTGAGCGAATCCTTCCCAAATTGTGTGTGTGTGTGTGTGTGTTCATGCTTCTCATGGTCGGGTTGTGGTACATTTAAGTCACCATAATCATGTTCGGTATAAATGGCAGATATCGATCACAAAAGTATTTGAGATAGTCGATCAGCGGCGACACATTCCTATGTTTAGTTTTATACTTTCCATTCAATGTCACTCTTTCGTCTGCGGAATTCGTAGCTGAGAGGGATTCATTTAGCACTTAAAATCGGGGGCCCTGTGTTCGATTAAAAAAATGAATTGGGTTTCCTTTTTTTCTGTGTGATCTTTGTGTATATTTGGTTGTATATTTGGGCGGGGATATAGCTCAGTTGGTAGCGCGCTGGATTTGTATTCAGTTGGCCGCTGTCAGCGTGAGTTCGATCCCAGATTCGGCGGAAATTTATTTCACAGAGTCAACTTTGTGTGCAGTCTCTCTTCGGTGTCCGAACATCCCCCCGTGTACACTACATTGGGTGTGCACGTTAAAGATCCCACGATTGACAAAAGGGTCTTTCCTGGCAAAATTGCTTAGGCACAGTTAATAATTATTGTCTACCTATACCCGTGTGACTTGGAATAATAGGCCGTGAAAGGTAAATATGCGCCGAAATGGCTGCAATCTACTGGCCGTATAAAATTTCATCTCACACGGCATCACTGCAGAGCGCCTAGAACTGTACCCACGGAATCTGTACCCACGGAATATGCGCGATATAAGATTGATTGATTGATTGTATCTGAGCGGGAGACCTATACACACACACACACACACACACACACACACACACACACACACACACACTCACTCACTCACACAGCGAGAGAGACACGCATGCTCACTCCTTTTTATGCGCACAATACCCCCCCCCCCCCCCCCCGCCCCCTTCTGCTCCTCTTCACTCTGACAGAGTTAGAGCACTCGACGTAATCTCGGCAAGCATGAAAACTCGAGAGCGTTTTGCTGTCGCAGATGTGGCACACAAGTGCTTGATGACTCTGGCAGAAACACGCAACCCTTCAACGCCAATTGCAGGCTGTCCAAGCTCGCACTGGTTACCCAGTCAAACCTTTCTCCTGGCAGGGAAATAAAATTGTGTGTGTCATTTGCGGGACAGGTGATTAAGATGAAACTGTCTGGCTTTTAAGTAGTCGTTATCAAACCTGGGAAGAAATATTACTTATTTTCTTCTGCAATTTTGTTTCATGCTTTTTATTGTGCATGTTTGTCTCAGACCAGTTCAAATGTATTGGAACTTTCAAATAAGTCATTGTCAGATGCTGTGGTGCCCGGTTTAAAATGTTCAGAGATGACTTAAGAGGAATAATTCTGTTGATTGATGACTTATTTAAATGTTGAGTGCAGGACACGACACATTTAGTGTTTGTTTGTGGGTAATACTCAGTGATCGACTTGATATCAAATCAAATCAAATTAACTTTATTATCTCACATGGAGAATTTGCAGTGGTGGTACATATAACATAAAGACAAACAAAGGACTACAACATTAATATTATATTTGAATATTATATTTGAATATTATATTTCAATATATGTACAATAAATAAACATTGTTCTTGCATAGCTGCTGTATATCAACTTTGATTAACGATTTACTGCAGAAAATCTGATTTCTAGACTTTGCATAAGTAGGCTTACGTGGGTATTTTGAAACACATTATCAATTCCCTCTTCTTATGTATTTCTTATCAGGTGGCGACCTTGCGCGATGATCACCGTTTCCCATGACGCGGGGCCTCCCAAGGCACCATGGGAAGGCAGAAATCTGGAAATTACCATGAATCACTGCACGGAGCAGGCAACTTGGTCAGCAGTGTGTAAACATACTCTGAGTATTTGCTTTCACGCCACGGATACTTTACCCCTGCCAGTGAAACAGCATTTCCCCAACGTCAAACAGGACTGTGAAATAGTGTGTGTGTGATCAGCCCATGTCTTTTTTTTTATGAACGGACGTGCTTTACATCAAAGTGTAGCAGGAAATAAAAGCATCAACGTTTACAAGAATGGTGAAATCCTAATTCTACACATGATGTGCACCATGTTGTGATGGCCAAAAGGCAGTAGAAGAGTACAACAACAGTTGTGTGTATAACTAGTTGTACCACCCAATTTGTGTCTTTTGGAGACACCAGCATGAAACAAGACATTTTACGAAATTAGGCGTGACACATTATCTTCTCCGTCACGGGAACGTTCACAGTGAAATATAAAACAAACATTTAAAAAAAAAATGGCGACCAGAACAAAAACTCGAGGCACAAAGAGCGCCCCCTACCGGGGACCGTATGGAACCCCGTTGGCGCACGTGCACTATCGGGAAGGCCGCCATCTTGAACCGGGTCGCATCCCCTTTCGCCGTCACGAGGTCCCTGTATCCCTCCGCCTTCTCGACGTCAGTAAAGAGTCTCTGGAGAACGTGCGTCAAGTGGCCACCTCTATTAAAAGACTCATGGCGCCGAGCCTCAAGGTAAGAGATTTCTGAGTGATTCATTTGTGTCTCTTTTCATTCAATCAATCAATCAATCAATGAGTCTTATATCGCGCATATTCCGTGGGTACAGTTCTAGGCGCTCTGCAGTGATGCCGTGTGAGATGAAATTTTATACGGCCAGTAGATTGCAGCCATTTCGGCGCATATTTACCTTTCACGGCCTATTATTCCAAGTCACACGGGTATAGGTAGACAATTATTAACTGTGCCTAAGCAATTTTGCCAGGAAAGACCCTTTTGTCAATCGTGGGATCTTTAACGTGCACACCCAATGTAGTGTACACGGGGGGAGGTTCGGACACCGAAGAGAGTCTGCACACAAAGTTGACTCTGTGAAATAAATTTCCGCCGAACCTGGGATCGAACTCACGCTGACAGCGGCCAACTGAATACAAATCCAGCGCGCTACCAACTGAGCTATATCCCCGCCCAATGTCATTATGGGGACTTTATTGTGCGTGCGTGTCTGTTGTTTGTGATTGTCTGTTTGCTTGGTGGGTTTTATTTTTTCTCAGAGGTTTTTGTTTGTTGTTGATCAAACAAGATTTAGTTAGACAAAGGGTAGTACATATAGTACAAGAGAAACACGAGGGACCACACAACAAGGCAAGCTTAATTACACCCCCGGTATAGGGGTGTGTATAGGTTTCGCTCGATGTGTTTGTGTGTTTGTTTGTGTGTTTGTGTTCGCATATAGATCTCAAGAATGAACGGACCGATCGTCACCAAACTTGGTGAACAGGTTCTATACATTCCTGAGACGGTCCTTACAAAAATTGGGACCAGTCAAACACACGGTTAGGGAGTTATTGGTGGATTAAAATTATACAAGGACTTATACAGGGACATCTTCATGGTCAAAGGGAAATAACCATTCTCACTCAGTCACTGCCACCAACTGAGAAGGTTATTTCCCTTTGACGGGGGTGTTTTTTCTACCTCGGAGAAATTTCTTGTTATGCTAAGTGAGGTTACATTTGCTTGTTTTCGCGTCAAGGCGAGATGAGTTATGAATTTGTATCTGTTTTCTTGATTGAATATCAACGTGTTTCTCCTGCATGTCCGACCTCTTCTATCGACCCTAATCTGACCCTGGCCTGGATGCTCTATTGAACTGAAGTTTGGATAGATTTGCGTATAACATGGTTGGGCGTCAGACGTATAGAACAAAACAAGTCGCGTAAGGCGAAAATACAACATTTAGTCAAGCTCAGTCGAACTCACAGAATAAAACTGAACGCATTGCATTTTTTCCGCAAGACCGTACACTCGTAGCATCGTCTGTCCACCGCTCGTGGCAAAAGCAGTGAAATTAACAATCCAGAAGAGCGCGGTAGCGGTTGCGCTGAGGAGAATAGCTCGCTTTTCTATATCTTTATTCTTTTTAACTTTCTGAACGTGTTTTTAATCCAAACATATCATATCTATATGTTTTTGGAATCAGGAACGGACAAGGAATAAGATGAAATTGTTTTTAAATCGATTTTGGACATTTAATTTTAATCATAATTTTTTATATTTTTAATTTTTAGAGCTTGTTTTTAATCCGAATATAACATATTTATATGTTTTTGGAATCAGAAAATAATGAAGAATAACATAAACGTAGTTTTGGATCGTTTTATAAAAAAATAATTTTAATTACAATTTTCAGATTTTTAATGACCAAAGTCATAAATTAATTTTTAAGCCACCAAGCTGAAATGCAATACGGAAGTCCGGCTTTTGTCGAAAAATGCTTTACAAAAATGTCAATCATTGAAAAATGAGGGTGTGACAGTGCCGCCTCAACTTTTACAAAAAGCCGGATATGACGTCATCAAAGACATTTATCAAACCAATGAAAAAAACGTCTGTGTATATCATACCCAGGAACTCTCATGTCAAATTTCATAAAGATCGGTCCAGTAGTTTACTCTGAATCGCTCTACACACACACACGCACAGACAGACACACACACCACACACCACACACACACACACACACACACACACACACACACACACACACACACACACACACACACACACACACACACCTATACACCACGACCCTCGTCTCGATTCCCCCTCTATGTTAAAACATTTAGTCAAAACTTGACTAGTCAAAACTTGACTAAATCAAATGTAATTAGAGCAGACGCGTAGACATCAAAAGTTTCAAACGCACCATGAAGACTTTGCGTCCATGCAGCTGGCGTCCGTTAAATGTTGAAGCACGATAGTTTCTGTTTTTACACAGGATCAAAGAGTTCCATACATAGCCGGGAGTAATTTGGAACGGTTGCAATGTGTTATCCCTTCTTGGATGTGGTGTCAACGTGGGGCCTGATGATTCTGTAAAATGTTAAAAAAAACAAAGGATTACTGTACTCACCAATACAAAGACGACACAAGACGATTACGAATTTTCGCTTCTGGAAGCTTCATCAGGAAAAGAACACAAAAGACAACAAAAAGCAGACGCAACACGGAACGAACAGGGTTTGAAAGAAAATGGATGGGAAACACGCAAAAAGGGGAAGGAACTCTAGGAACGGAAATGAATGAAAGGGGAGAGAAGTGGTTGGATGATGTCAAGGGCACAATGTAAAATGTTGATAAGGCCTAAAAAAAAAATAGGTGTGGTTACGGTAACCCGACCTACCCTATTTTTAGGGGCCGACCCTATAACTTTTTATTACATTTGTCAAAAAAAGAAAAACAAGTCGAGTCGCGTAAGGCGAAAATACAACATTTAGTCAAGTAGCTGTCGAACTCACAGAATGAAACTGAACGCAATGCAACGCAGCAAGACCGTATACTCGTAGCATCGTCAGTCCACCGCTCATGGCAAAGGCAGTGAAATTGACAAGAAGAGCGGGGTAGTAGTTGCGCTAAGAAGGATAGCACGCTTTTCTGTACCTCTCTTCGTTTTAACTTTCTGAGCGTGTTTTTAATCCAAACATATCATATCTATATGTTTTTGGAATCAGGAACCGACAAGGAATAAGATGAAAGTGTTTTCAAATTGATTTCGAACATTTTTTTTTGATAATAATGTTTATATATTTAATTTTCAGAGCTTGTTTTTAATCCGAATATAACATATTTATATGTTTTTGGAATCAGCAAATGATGGAAAATAAGATGAATGTAAATTTGGATCGTTTTATAAAAACAATTTTGTTTTTACAATTATCTGATTTTTAATGACCAAAGTCATCAATTAATTTTTAAGCCACCAAGCTGAAATGCAATACCTAAGTCCGGGCTTCGTCGAACATTACTTGACCAAAATTCCAACCAATTTGGTTGAAAAATGAGGGCGTGACAGTGCCGCCTCAACTTTCACGAAAAGCGGGATATGACGTCATCAAAGACATTTATCAAAAAAATGAAAAAACGTATGGGGATATCATACCCAGGAACTCTCAGGAACTCTCATGTCAAATTTCATTAAGATCGGTCCAGTAGTTTAGTCTGAATCGCTCTACACACACACACAGACAGACACACACACACACACACACACACACACACATACACCACGACCCTCGTCTCGATTCCCCCTCTATGTTAAAACATTTAGTCAAAACTTGACTAAATGTAAAAAGAAAAAAAAACGAGTGCAGAAAACGCAATGAAAGCATCAGCGCTCGAGTCGCACACTTATTTCAAGTAGGTTTAATTTGTACACATTAGAAAAAAAAAGTTTAAAAAAAAAGTGATTGCCTACCTTCCTACCCTATTTTTTTTGGCTATGTTACCGTAACCACACCTATTTTTTTTGTTGGCCTAACGATAACTTTGAGGATGGAAGTTTCTTGTTCATTTCAGTGCTTGTTATTCTCTCAGGTGCCAGGAGACTGGTTCCGTATAACTCTCGCTTACTCTATTACACATGTCGTATGCATTTAGAGCGCTTACTTCCCTTCGTTTATCAAACCGTCGACAACAATAGTTTTCTGATTGTTTTCAAACAGCTGCAGATAGTGTCAGACTCCTTGATAGCTTAGGCCAAAAAAAGATAGGTCTGTTTACGGTAACATAGGGTGAAAAAATAGGGTCGGTAGGTCGGCTTTTTTTTTTTCTTCTTTTTTTCTTTTTTTTTTATTTTTTTATTTTTTTCTCCCCTCTCTATGATGTTTTACAGTTCATTTCTTCTCATCAATCCCTGTTTTTGCCCAACATAACTATAAACAGTACTTTGAGCTTACCTCCCTTCTGTCGTCTGCTGTTTGAGCGCAAACAGCTCTATTTTGGATGCGTTTTTTTTTTTTCAGACGATCCAAAAAAAAGATTAGGGTCGGGCCTAAAAACTAGGGTCGGTCGGGTTACCGTAAACAGACCTATTTTTTTTGGCCTTAGCATGAGCACCTGGAAACACAAACAGGCTGTCCCTTCTTGGATTTGGTGCCAACAGAAGAATTGATGATTCTGTAAAATATTGACAACGATAGATTTCTGATTGTTTTTAAACAGCTGCAGATGGTGCCAGACTCCTTGATAGCTTACCTGGAGCACCTAGAACGCCTCGACCTGGGCCACAACCACCTGTCGGACGCCTCGTTCCCTGACGCCATGAAGTCTTTGGAGCTGCTGATCGAGCTCCGTCTCAACGACAACCAGCTCACCAGAGTTCCCGCCTGTCTGCGGGGCATGCGCAATCTGTGCCGGCTGGACCTTAGCAATAACCAGCTTGACACCGCTTTAGGGCTCGAGAAGTTGAAAAAATTACAGGTATTGTACAATGTTTGATTGAAAGCTGCCGGCAAAGAGACATCGTATATGCGTGGCTTTATGAATTGTTCTGGGATTTGTTTAACCCAACTAAACAAAACTTGTCTGTTTGCGTCTGCTTTCCCTAGAAATGCAGTTATGACTGATGTTTGCGATGCAGTTAGAGAGCTAGAGTTTTCGTTTCTAGTTCATTCAACAACAACAAAAACTTTTTTTTTATTTTTAAACATGGTGCAATTATTATTGCACAGGGTCCATTGTGTTCGTGTGTGATAAATTCATAGGCTTGACTAAATACTCATTTGTAGGTTTCCGCTTGTGGATGGTTCATAAGAATTGGACTAATACGGTCAATAACGAATTCAACACCGAATCAACCAAGTAATTGACAATTAATTTTGGTTGATTGATTGGTTGCAGTTTCTGGTGCTAGACAGCAACAACCTCAACACTGTCTTCAAAGACATCAGCAGTCTGAAGAAGCTGGAGATGTTGAGAGTCAGCAGCAATAACCTCAGGTATGGCTTCATGTTGACAACAAATTGTTTGCTGATTTGGGCATCATTGTAATATGTATCGATTCATGTTAGTTACAATTCCTTTCAATTGTTTACGATTGAATGCACCCAAACGTGCACTCTCGTAGTCTCGTCCAGCCGCCTAAATACCAGTTAAAGTCGACCTCTGACGTAAAATGGCACAAAGAAGGAAAATCTAATGTTCAATCGATGCATTGCTTGTTGTCGTTTCTTTGCAATATAATACTCTCTTAACCCTTTCAACATATCCGTTCTTCTTCTAGATTTTTCGTGGACTTTATAACCGCTACTAGCCCCACAAAGTCTTAGTTTGGGCCACTGTATTGAGCTGTTGATTACTTTTGAGCCAGTGAGCCAGTTGAGGGACTACATTTTTAATGAAAGCTAAAAGGCCAGTCTTTCGTTTCACAAGTAAATTAAGTGACGTTGTTGTTGCTAGTGCTGGTGGAATTCATGGCTAGCATTACGATTTAAGCGGAGCTGCGCCACTTTTGAGGCTGGAATTTTGAAGTCTTTTGATTTTTCAGTGACATGCCAGTTGAAATTTGACGTTTGTTTTATCTGTTCGGATTTTTTAAAATAAGGTCTGTTGTGAACCTGAACTTTCCATTACATTTTCTGCCTTCGTTTCTAGGGACGTTCCCCGTGATATACGTAACCTGAGGCATCTACGTGACCTTGACATTTCCAACAACCGCATAGTTCTTCTACCTCCCGACGTGTTTCAGCTCCCGAGATTGGAGTGTTTCAATGCTAGTCAAAACCAGGTGAGGGTTAAATCCGCACGCACACACGTATGCACACTAACACGAGAGACAGATAGATTATACGCACGCACGTAGACGAACACAGACATGGAGACAAACACGCAGACAAACTCAAATACACACACACACACACACACACGGACATACACACACACACACACACACACACACACACACACACACACACACACACACACACACAGCACGCACGCACGTTTCGTCATACCAGTGCAAACACAAAATGCATTCGCCTTAGTGTGTGTAATGTGTGCTTTATAGTGTGTATGTACTATTGTGTTATAATCGTGCATGTGTCTTTGTTATTATTTTTAGAACGTGCTCATTAGCATTTTGCTTGTAATCGTTCTATAATTATGATCTTTTTGTGAAACGATTGTAACGTGAATAAAACATGCTATAAACATGTTCCTCTACCCCGTTAATCTCTCACACGTACGTGAAATAGCCGTTTTAAGTGACAGTCACCTGTAATCACCTTTTCCCCGCAGGTGGGCAAAGTCCCTTCCTTCAACGTCAAGGGGCAGAACCGTCACTGGATCGCCTCCGTGGACCTGTCCGACAACAACCTGGTCAAGTTCCCTGGACATCTCATGCATCTCTCGCGCCGCCTGGACCTCGCCTCCAACAAGATTCGAACCCTGTCCTGGGCGGCCCTGAAGAAGCTGGACGGGGAGACTGACCAGGAGCTACTCTTGGATTCGAACCCTCTCATCTACCCGCCTCAGGACGTGTGCGAGTCCGGCCTCAAGACCATCATGGATTTCTTCCAGGAATCTCAGGCTGATGTCAAGGTCAGGCACAGGAGCGTTTATTGTATGTTGGTTGGATGAATCGTTTTTAAAGACGAACCTTCTGTGAAATCCAGAATGAGTTTCACTGCTAAAGGCTAAGTGGATTACCTGGCCGGCATTTTGCAAGAGAGATTCGTCGACGATTTTGAGATAAGTTCATGATTTATATCATAAGTGTTTGTCTATCTGTCTACTTCAAAGACCACTGGGCCGACGCACTGTAAATGTAACGTTTTGTTTTGTCGATAATGGACTGGGTGGCCGAGTGGTAACGCACTTGCGCTCGGAAGCGAGAGGTCGCGAGTTCGACCCTGGGTCAGGGCGTTAGCAATTTTCTCCCCCCTTTCCTAACCTAGGTGGTGGGTTCAAGTGCTAGTCTTTCGGATGAGACGAAAAACCGAGGTCCCTTCGTGTACACTACATTGGGGTGTGCACGTTAAAGATCCCACGATTGACAAAAGGGTCTTTCCTGGCAAAATTGTATAGGCATAGATAAAAATGTCCACCAAAATACCCGTGTGACTCGGAATAATAGGCCGTGAAAAGTAGGATATGCGCCGAAATGGCTGCGATCTGCTGGCCGATGTGAATGCGTGATGTATTGTGTAAAAAAAATACATCTCACACGGCATAAATAAATCCCTGCGCCTTGAATATGTGCGCGATATAAATTGCATTAAAAAAAAATTTTAATTTAAAAATCCCTGCGCTTAGAACTGTACCCACGGAATACGCGCGATATAAGCCTCATATTGATTGATTGATTGATTGATAATTAAACGTTCCAATAACCTACACTTCTTGTTTTTGTTAACCTTCTGTGATTGTGGCGTTGCTATCAATATATTATCTTCAACATCATCGTCAGCTAACTGGTTTTCTAAGGGCCCAATAGGATGTATGTTTCAAGCACAGGTCTATAATAGTAATCTTAACTTTGCATGACTTTTATGCGGCTCAAAATAATACACCGTTACAATTGTTGCGTCGGCCCCTTAATGACGTCATTTATGATGTCTTTGCTATTTCTCTTGCAGACATACCAGGGAGTCAAAGTGCTGGTGGTCGGTTCTCACCGTAGCGGCAAGTCCAGTCTCATCCACTCTCTGGTTGACAACCAATCCAGGTTGTCTGATGACGTCACAGAAACGGCGGCAGGCATCGACGCTTACGAAATGAGCTTCGATTATGACGTAGAGGACGGGAAACCTGGTGAGTGAATGAAAACTAGCTGGCTGATCTTTTTTGATAAGGGTAAACTGTTTTGAAGCGCAATGGCTTATCTTACAACCTGATTTTAATAAAAACCGAAGAAAAAAGAGAGAGACAAATGCAAATGAGAACGACGACGAAATTGAATACAGCATAAAACAGTCATAACATTGACATTTTTAAAGGTTACAAACACTTCTTCTTGATTAAATTCCCGCAAATCAACGAAATCAACGAAAGTAGGGCAAAGCAAGCACCCGAACGACCACAAACAAAAATACGCACATACTGTAAATCTATTATGCCTTTCTCTGTTGTCGAATTTGGTTATTTTATGCGCCTTCTCATTCTTTCTCCTTTTCAAACACACAAGTATACATTTGCGAACACCTTTAGCTTGTCATGTCCGTTTTGGATTGTCGCATCTTCAAAAATGTTCAGAATCGATTTATGAGAAGAAAAAAACTGAACACATCTTTGGAAGAGCGGTTATAATCATTTAAGAGTTGTGTCATCAAATGTCTGATTCACATCACCATTATTTTAGAAGAAAAATACAAGAATATATTTAAAACATTTGTACACCTCCGCCAAATAAGAAAAATAGGAATACGTCTTTTAAATGTGGTATGTTTATGATACCAGTTACAGGCAAAAGGAATCCAGATATTCCGAATTTCGGTGAGCTGTGGATTACTTACGTTTAAATATTTTACAATTGCAGCTTTAAAACTTTTCCTTTGCTTGTACAAACGGACGTAGTTGCATGTTTTTGGTAGAACAATAATTGGCTGTGAGCATTTTCAGATATAGCATTAATGGGTTGCATAAAATCGTCGGCCCTTTGCATGTCGTTTTGATACTGAGAATAGTTTTTTTGTAGAATTTGACGAATGATAATAGTGTTTGGAAATGTTTCGATCTTAACGTAAGTAGTGAAAGCGACGGTTAAAACCCGTCCTGTATCAGACGCGGTTTTCTTACTTGAACTTTTAATGTAGCAGGAATTCCGGCAATATGCATGTAGTATTTGTAGTATGTAGAAAGGATTAATGTCATTCTGCTAACTAATGACAAATGTTTTTGTTTGTAACAACGAGATGCAGATCATGATAAAAAAATCTTTAGTACAGAACATAGATTGCCAAGAAAGCCAAGAAAGCAGTTGATGGTGACGGGTAGAGCTGTTAGTATAGCCGAGATGAGTAGTTATGCTGATCGTTTGCTAACAGTAAACACCTCTGTGTGTTTTGTACCATTGCAGATTTTCTTTCAATGTTTTAGATATTTAGGCAGATGGTTTTAAATTTGACGCTTCATAATAGTTAGACATTTAATTCCAAGTAACTACCCCTTTTTGGTAGTCTCGTGAGAAAATCTCAGGTACGCACTGAGAATATCTTGACTATATTTAACAAACGCAAATACGAGTATGATTATGTGAATATTTGAATACATATGAATACAGGTAAGTAAAGCTGTTGATTTCTTGTCGGTTGGATTGTTTCTGTGACCCGTTTTACCTCAACATACACTATCTGTTGCATCTTCAGCTCTCTAGTACCAGTACGATCACTGTTGATTTTTGGCAAGTAATCAAAACATAAAACCTGTAACTATGACATATATCTAAACAGGTAAATAGTTAACAATTGTGCCTGTGTGAATTTAGCGGTGACAGGGTTCGATTCTTGATTCTCTGCTACGTGTTTCACGAACAGGGTTCTACAAACTGTAGATTTATAATCACGATTTGATCCGTACAACCACGACTTTTTGTTATCCTCCCTACTCAATATATCTATTTTTGTCGTGACCCATTTCACCTGTAGGCACGATATTGAGGATTGCAGTTTCCCTCTCACACACAATATTCCAAAATAATAAATAGTCAAACAGGGGCCAAAAAACAGTTTGCACCAAGAGTTCAACTTTTTATCTATCCAAAACAGTAAAAAAAATTATAATTTTTTATATGAACATTCGTATTTCCAAGATGATTGGCGTTCCAAGACGCTATATCCTAAAAACCCCAAAACATGCTTTTACAACTTCAGTGCATAATAACTGCCCAAAGGTGCTGTTTAAAGCAACCTTTGATAATAATGTTTAACATACTCATTGAACACATTAATAAAAACGGTTAACTTGCAAATAAAGGGACAGTATTGATCAGAACAATGGTAAGATAAAGGACGCTACTTATATTTTGTACATTTTTTATCTTTATCGTTTCCTGTAGACCTCAGAAGTTCTAACCAGCTTAAGAAATCATTCTAAAATCGAAAAACAAACATCTATACAGTTTGTACGCAAAGTAGATTGATATTTGACACAGTCACACAGACATACGTGGGCTATGGGGCAACCCTACCCCCTAAATTTGAAAACGGGGTCAATTTCTTAACTGCATGCATTCAGCAAAACAATCCCTAAAAATTTATTTTTTTCACAAATGAACTTATGACTTTAGAAAAGCATTCAAAAATGCATATATACAACGCTTTTTCTTTGGTCCCAATTCAAGGGGGTGTGCTATTCTCAGGTAACACTGTGAACGCTCAAATGAGACTTGGTCACATGTCAAAATAGTAATCCCCCCTGTTGTTCATGGTTCGTTGGTGGGATTTTTTTTTATCTGAGCCATTGGCAAGCATTAAATGTCATCAACATTAGGAAAGACATAGTATCTCCCATTGTCTTTTGCGCGCAAACACTTCACACAGATCTCCTCTCGATCTGGCCCATCGGGGAAATGGGTTGACTTGGGGATGATCACCGCCCTGTATCTCTCCACCTTTCCATCCATGCTGACAAAGTCAGCGGTCACAAAGTCCCCAACTTGAATGTCTCACTGTGGGACAAAGAACCTGGTTTTCACGACTGGCACCACGCGGCATCCAGTGGCGTGTTGTGGGTAGACGTCCATTGATTTTGATAATAATTTTTATATTTTTAATTTTCAGACCTTGTTTTTAATCCGAATATAACATATTTATATGTTTTTGGAATCAGAAAATGATGAAGAATAAGATGAACGTACATTTAGATCGTTTTATAAAAAAATAATTTTAATTACAATTTTCAGATTTTTAATGACCAAAGTCATAAACTAATATTTACGCCACCAAGCTGAAATGCAATACCGAAGTCCGGCCTTTGTCGAAGATTGCTTGGCCAAAATTTCAATCAATTTGATTGAAAAATGAGGGTGTGACAGTGCCGCCTCAACTTTTTAAAAAAAGCCGGATATGACGTCATGAAAGACATTTATCGAAAAACTGAAAAAAACGTCCGGGGATATCATACCCAGTAACTCTCATGTCAAATTTCATAAAGATCGGTCCAGTAGTTTACTCTCAATCGCTCTACACACACACACGCACACACACACACACACACACACACACTCACACACACACACAGACACACATACACCACGACCCTCGTCTCGATTCCCCCTCTATGTTAAACATTTAGTCAAAACTTGACTAAATGTAAAAAGAAAAAAAAAATTCAAAAAAATGGGATAGCGGCGAAACGGGATTGCGCCAAAATGGGATGCGGTAGTAAAATGACGCTTGGCTTGTTAAATGTCGCCAAAATGGGACGGCGGCAAAACGGGATTGCACGTAAATGGGATATTGCGCGAATTATAAACGAAGGAGTAGGCCCTAAGTTTCTCGTACGAGATGTTTACTGGGAGTAAATATTTGGGGAGTAAAAATTTAGTTCCTTGTGAGTTCTTTTTTCGTACAAGATTTTTACTGGAAGTTTACTCCGTCCGAGTCAATTTTTCGTGGAGTAAAAATTTTGTGTTACACCGGTTCATGACCGTTGTGGTAACGAGCGCACATTGTTGTCTCTATATATTGTGTTCCTACGAATCGAAAGTACGATCGCCAAGCCAGTCTGTCATTGAAGGCAACGTTCGATATTTCCGTCTGTCAGCGTTGCCAACGTTCGACAGATTTTACTACTGTTACTCACAAACTTTCAATTTACACAATGAAATGCCAATAACATGTACACACAAGAATGGGAGACGAAGGGAAAACCTACTAGCGATTGAAATTATGCAAACGAACTCACAAATCCCTCACTTTCCGAATGCAAACGCTGCAAATCCGTATGCGTGCGTCGCTGTGCCGAACGTTGGGTTGACGAACGTTGCTGACAGACGCAACAAAACTTGATCAAAAGGCACTAAAAACGATTAAATGTTTTACTCACTGGGTATCGCATTCCTCTTTTTCTTCCTGCAGACGATATGAAGCGGTTGAAACGTCGTTTCCGATTAAAGGCTCGGTTATTTCCGTTAAAAACGAAGTTTGCCGAACGTGTGATTCAGTCTACAGACACCGGTCGGATCACAACAAAAATGTTCATTCTTTGCGATTTTGTGATACTGTTGATGATACACCTGCTTTCCAGTGAAGAACATCAATAAAATGATGTTCACAAGCAAGAATAACAGACAAAAGCACGCGATGTGTAAAATTAGGCTTTGCTTTGCAAACAAAGCACGTGGTTTTTTTTACTGACAGACACTTTCGGTGGTGATTGAAAATTTTTCCAGAAACGGTTTTATGCTCCCATTTGATATTGTTTCCCTATTTTCTCTAGTCAGAGACTAACCTTGTGTATTAATTGAATTAATAACCCCATTATCATAAGTTTTGTGTGTTATTTTCGTGTCTGCTTGAATCACACTTTGAGATGGGGTCATGTGACAGAAGGAAATGGTGTCTGTCAGGATTCACACGTTCGCTTCGAAAAACGCGCTCAAATAATTGCTCAAACACAAACATTTTAGCTTTTATTTATTTTTTTGTATTGCAAATACCATACTTACTCATGCCAAGCAGAAAAAATGATGAAAATCAACACAGTAAGCAAGTAATTTGAAGGCAAAGTTTACACACATCAAAGAGTCTGATTACCGTGAAACCTGCCTGTACCCCTACATTCTCTTGCACGCTCATTGTTCCTCTTTATAGCATGCTTTAGCATGAACGAGAATATTCATTGATTTATTCATATGTTTGTGCAGGTAAATCATTGAACCTGTGCCTGTGGGATTTCTGCGGTGACCCGTTCTACCTGTACCCCCACTACCTGTTTCACGAGCAGCCCTCCATCACTGTGCTCACATTCAGTATGGCAGACTACTCCACCGAACACTTTAATGAACATGTGAGTACTGAAGTAACAGTTATTGAGTCTATTCACTTGCTTTTCTGTATCTGTTTTATGATGTGCTTTCTTCGTATGGCCGCAGTTCGCTTTCGCCAGAGAGAAAGCTACTCGGATAGACGATGTTTGGAAATAACTCTGTCGAATTTGTGTGGGTTGTGAAAGAGTGAATACTCTTGCTTTTTGTGAGGCAAGCTTTCTACACGTGCTCCTTCTCCGTGTTTCAGACACACCCCTCCACAGTGACTGGCCTATAATGTCACGTGGGAGAGTTTGACTCAGTACAAGCAAGATTACAAGAAATAAATCTTATCTGTTATTGTGTGTGTGTGTTTTTCAAGGTCGGATCGTGGTTTGATTGGATGATCGCTAAAACCAACAAGCTGGTGGTCGTGCTGGTTGGAACAAAGAGCGACAAGGTCACCGCCAAACGAGCTTCTGAGATTACGCGAGAAGTTCGTGAGAGGTTGGGCACACATCTTGAAAAACGACAGGTAAAGACAGATTTTATTCTTTATCTGCTTGACGAGATCTACCTTCCAGTATATACCCTCACGGGCATTTCTGTGGTGCAGCACATGCTGTTTAACGCGGGAAGGCAGGTAAACTTGGTACGTTCGAACCTGTCTCTGACGACCACCCGACCAAAAGTTCGTTATAGCCAGGTTTGTTTGTTTGTTTGTTTGCTTAACGCCGAGCCGACCACGAAGGGCCATATCAGGGCGGTGCTGCTTTGACATATAACGTGCGCCACACACAAGACAGAAGTCGCAGCACAGGCTTCATGTCTCACCCAGTCACATTATTCTGACACCGGACCAACCAGTCCTAGCACTAACCCCATAATGACAGACGCCAGGCGGAACAGCCACTAGATTGCCAATTTTAAAGTCTTAGGTATGACCCGGCCTGGGTTCGAACCCACGACCTCCCGATCACGGGGCGGACGCCTTACCACTAGGCCAACCGTGGTTCTGGAAATGTGAATTCTATAGAAGAAAAACTTGTCTTGGATCTTCAAGACTGGTCGCACGGGCAGGTTCGACTGAATGAACTTTTAATAAATGTGGTCCGGTCATGATTACATATTTTTTGGACTTATTTTGAAAATCACGCAACCACATTCTGGAACATTCCTATGTACTGCACGTGGTTGGAATAAATCTTATATTTTTTTGTCTGTCGTATTGATTTTCTAAAATGACCAAACACGATATTTGACCGATTTTGTAAAACGAGAAACAAGATACCGAGGTGCAAACAATACCTGTCACGTACCTCACGTGCTTCCTGTGTGTGTTCCACGTGCAGACGATGATCGAGTCGCGCATCAAGGAGATCGAGACGCGGCCCGTCATCTCGCCCACGCTGTCCGAGTCGCTCAAGACGTACATGAAGCTGCTGCAGGCCAAGTTCACCGTGCAGACCGAGGTGACCACCACCTCCTGCAAGACCTTCCACGGATTCGACAAGCTGCGGGAGGCCATTGAAGCCCTCGCCAACGACCGCAAGCTCTTCCCCAACGTCATGCGCGTCATCCCCACCTTCTGGGTGGAGGTGGAGAACTGGCTGGAGGAGCGGGGCAACGCCCTCGTCGTTCCCGTCATGCCCTGGGATGAGTTCTCGGAGGAAGTGACGTCACGCTTCGGCATGAAGCACCTGCTGATCTCCATCACGCAGTACCTGCATGAGAGCGGCAAGGTGAGAGGCGAGGTGGTGTTTGTTGTTGTTGTTTTTGTTGTTGTTGTTGTTGTTGTTGTTCTTCTTCTTCTTCTTCTTCTTCTTCTTCTTCTTCTTCTTCTTCTTTTTCTTCTTCTTCTTCTTCTTCTTCTTCTTCTTCTTCTTCTTCTTCTTCTTCTTCTTCTTGTCGTCGACGTCGTTGTCGTAGCTGGTGGTGGTGGTTGTGGTGGGGATTGATGGTTGTTAGGTACCTGAATCATAGAGCGGCAAGATGAAAATCGCTGATGTTTGTTATGGTGGCGAGGGTGTTCAAACACAAGGAATATAGTTTGGCAATGTGAAAGTCATTCACGAATGCACGCGTGCACACGCACGCACACACACAATAACAAGTCGCGTAAGGCAAAATTACAACATTTAGTCAAGCTGTCGAACTAACAGAATGAAACTGAACTCACTGCATTTTTACAGAAAGAGCGTATACTCGTAGCATCGTCAGTCCACCGCTCGATGCAAAGGCAGTGAAATTGACAAGAAGAGCGGGGTAGTAGTTGCGCTGAGAAGGATAGCACGCTTTTCTTTATCTCCATTCTTTTTAATTTTCTGAGCGTGTTTTTAATCCAAACATATCACATCTATATGCTTTTGGAATCAGGAACCCAGAAGGAATAAGATGAAATTGTTTTTAAATCGATTTCGGAAATTTTATTTTAATAATAATTTTTATATTTTTAATTTTCAGAGCTTGTTTTTAATCCGAATATAACATATTTATATGTTTTTGGAATCAGAAAATGATGAAGAATAAGATGAACGTAAATTTGGATCGTTTTAAAAACAAATTATTTTTTTTACAATTTTCAGATTTTTAATGATTAAAGTCATATATTAATTTTTAAGCCACCAAGCTGAAATGCAATACCGAAGTCCGGCCTTCGTCGAAGATTGCCTGGCCAAAATTTCAATCAATTTGATTGAAAAATGAGGGTGTGACAGTGCCGCGTCAACTTTTACAAAAAGCCGGATATGACGTCATCAAAGGTATTTATCGAAAAAAAGGGAAAAAAATGTCCCGGGATATCATTCCCAGGAACTCTCATGTAAAATTTCATAAAGATCGGTCCAGTAGTTTGTTCTGAATCGCTCTACACACACACACGCACAGACACACACAGACACACACACACACACACACAAACACACACACACACACACACACACACACACACACACACACACACACACACACACACACACACCACGACCCTCGTCTCGATTCCCCCTCTATGTTAAAACATTTAGTCAAAACTTGACTAAATGTAATAAACAAACACAATAACAGACAAACACAAAAACAATCAATCTATAAGATGGAATGATCACCTAGTGCCTACTCAGCTGATTGGGTTCATTACACAGCTGGCATTTTTTTCTATACACTTAACGGCGTATTGTTATTGTTAAAAGGCTATCATTGAAATGGAATTTTGGAATTTTCGATTTTTTTTTTTAAAGAAAAGTCCGTTTTTACAAAGTAAACAAGTCGCGTAAGGCAAAATTACTACATTTAGTCAAGCTGTTGAACTCACAAAGTGAAACTGAACGCACTGCATTTTTACACAATGACCGTAGTCCGCCGTTCGTGCAAAACGCAGTGAAACTGACGAGCCTGTTTAGCGCGGTAGTGGTTTCGCTGTGCTGCATAGCACGCTTTTCTGTACCTCTCTTCGTTTTAACTTTCTGAGCGTGTTTTTAATCCAAACATATCATATCTATATGTTTTTGGAATCAGGAACCGACAAGGAATAAGATAAAATTGTTTTTAAATCGATTTCGGAAATTCAATTTTAATCATAATTTTTATATTTTTAATTTTCAGAGCTTGTTTTTAATCCAAATATAACATATTTATATGTTTTTGGAATCAGAAAATGATGGAGAATAAGATAAACGTAAATTTGGATCGTTTTATAAAAAAAAAATTATTACAATCTTCAGATTTTTAATGACCAAAGTCATTAATTAATTTTTAAACCACCAAGCTGAAATGCAATACCAAAGTCCGGCCTTCGTCAAAAATTGCTTTGCCAAAATTTCAATCAATTTGATTAAAAATTGAGGGTGTGACAGTGCCGCCTCAACTTTTACAAAAAGCCGGATATGACGTCATCAAAGGTATTTATCGAAAAAATGAAAAAAACGTCCGGGGATATCATTCCCAGAAACTCTCATGTCAAATTTCATAAAGATCGATCCAGTACGTAGTTTAGTCTGAATCGCTCTACACACATACACACACACACACACACACACACACACACACACACACACACACACACACACACACACACACACACACACACACACACACACATACACCACGACCCTCGTCTCGATTCCCCCTCTATGTTAAAACATGTAGTCAAAACTTGACTAAATGTGAAAAGAAGAAGAGGTAGAATAGATGATCCATCGTACTCATGACATATGCATCGTTAGCGCTTGACTGTTTAATGTTTTCTTGAACCTGTTCAATTCTCAGTTCCGTACCTGATAAGTACCTTCTGTTATGCATGCACAGTGGAGTCAGGACACCCTTTCTTTGATCGCGAAGTCATGGACCTGAATAGGTAGTTCTCACACATTGTGCATTGAACTTTGTACTAATCTATTCTTCAAAGAAATTCACTCAAAGCATGTTTTGTCGAAAAACCCTTTGGTGATAAACAGACAAGAAAAGAAAAAATCTCTATGTGTGTGCTTTGATGTGTTCGAAATGGTGCACGTCGACAAACGGTCGTAGTCATCAATCGTTCCGACGAGGGAATTTAAATTGATTTAATATTCCTGGCACTCGCCTCACAGCATTCGATGAGAAGCATGGTTGAACCTGTCACAAAGTAAAGGTCATTGAAGTGCCGAGTTTATTTGAGAGAGAAACAGACAGACAGACAGCGGATGAAAAAGAAGATGGAAACTAATAATTGTTTGCCTTTATTCACGAGAGTTATTTGAGCTATTTCTGTTGTTATTTGTCTTGTGTTTTTTTAACAAGAGAAGATAGTGAATATATCGTACGTATATTTTGTGTAACATTTTTAAAATCAGTCATGTAGTTAATCACTCGCACACTCAGCCAGTAAGCATCAGGCAATCAATCAAGGAAGAAAAGGGGAGAATCGTATGCGTGTTAAAATTATAACGAGTACGGGAAAGTGGGAGAAGAAAGACTTCAGAGAGGGGGAGGGGTGCGATGCACGTCGAAAAGATTTAATTTTCAGGAAGAATCTTAATAGACACAAAATGTACAATAACGAGGTAGCAGGACTACCAGCTTGACGAATATGTGTAAGCACGTTTCGAAAGGAGACAGTACAAAGACCCATAATACTGCTTGATGTTGACTGACTACGAAATAATCGGAGTGCACCCTGATGAAAGATCTAAACGGCAAAACCAGTTTATAACGGGCAAAGCTGGTTTATAGTGAACTAAACCAGTGTACGTACCTGATATGCACATTCGTTTATATGTACTAAGCGAATTTGCACGCTTGAAATTTCTTCCATCCCCTCAAAGACTCGCTCCAATGACCCAGAAACATAGATTGATCTACTGACATTGGGAACAATAGAACTCAGCCAATTGAATAATAAGTGTTTTCGCTGGAACACGGAACCGAGTGGCCCTATTTATTGTCCGATACTCATGCATTTTCATTGCAAAGAATTGCAAAATGAAAGCGCCTTTGTCCTTTGAATAGAGCTTATTGGGACGGCGTCGCTGTGTTGAAGAATGGCGGTTAACGTGTGAGCGTAACGCAGCTGGTTGGAAGAGTTGTTGAACAGGAATTAGGTGTGTGTTTACTCGCTGTGCGAACATTGCTTGTATTTAAACGGTTAAAAGTATATTGCCTTAAACATTACCCAATATTGACGGACTGTGTGATGATATCTTCTGCTATGGTCTGTTGAGACAGTGATATCAAAATCGAGACCGGAGGTCAAGATTTTGATATCACTGTCGAAACAGACCAATAGCAGAAGATATCATCACACAGTCCGTCAATGTTAGATATATTGCTAATTCTCTGGACATTTTGTATTTACTGTAAAGAAATTACAAAAGTATTTGTCTCAGTTTTGGCTGTTCCATATCCCTCTCTCTGATTATTATTTTTTTTTGTTCACTCTTTTCTTGTACTTTTCAGTATTTTAAAATGTCTTTCCTTTTAAAAAGTCTTTAGTCACTTGCTCAACTAAATTCTGGGATAATTACATTTTCATATATATATTTGTTTGTTTTTAAATTTAGGTGTTTTTATTTTTGAAGTGGGGAAGCAATAAAGAGGTCGTCGATATCAAAACTGATATCACTTTTGCACTGAGCTCAGTTTTGCCCAATTGACCAATGGAAATCCATGTAACATATGAAATAGCAATATATGGTATTTATCACTGCTTAGTTTGACCGCTTGTCGTGACACTTGTGAATGGTTATTGTTCAGTGTATCCCTTTTGCCCTTTGATTAACATTGTTTTATGAAACACCTGCCACCGACACTGGTTCCATTGAAAAATACCTTGCATATCACAATGTTTCTCTAGGATGGTTACAAATGTCAGTAGTTAAGATAAGAAACAAGAATATTGAAAAATTCCTAGCCCTACCTCACATTATCTTACCTTAATTACCTTACCTTCCTTAATCTGAACTAACCTTACCTTACCTTATCTTACCTGGCCTTACCTTAATTACCTTACCTTACTTTAGCTAAGCTAACCTTACCTTACCTTACCTTAACGTACCTTAAAGGTCATCCACATTGAAAAATGAAACTTTGCACAAAACATCTACATACTAAGTGAAGTCGCATGCCGAAAATCTTTTTTCCGAAAAATGCTTCTTTTTTTTTATATTGAATAAAATCTACTTCGGATAACCTTTTGCACCTGTGAAAACCGCGCCCACGTGATCATTTGCCTCGTGACGTCAGCGTATGTAGTCAACAATGGCGGCGCATATCTCGGATAGTGTTAGTTCTGAACCAAAACGAAGAAAAACTTCCAATGGCCTATATTGTGCGGTTGGGCGATGCACAAATAAACAAGCCGATGGCTACACCTTGCACCGCTTCCCGGAAAAAAAAACCAGTCCGTGATAGGTGGGTACGTTTCGTGCAAGAGAAAAGAGTAAACTTTGGCCCAAAGTATCTTAGTATGGGACACCGACTTCGTCGTCTGCGATTTGCCATGAACATTTCGAAGGTGACTGCTACCCTCCACGTGAGGCATTGGTGAGAAGTTTCGGAATTAAAACAATAAGGACTCTAAAGCCTGGTTCAGTCCCAACCATCCATCGGGGATGTCACACGCGAAACACACAGATGAAGCGCGGTGCGTGTTTTCACATAAATATCGGTCAGTGTCAGCTTGACCCGTCCAGCTATCGCCCTGTGTTTGGGTTTGTAAACAACACGGCTGGCAGTGCCCACTGGTACGGTCAGTGTCAGCTTGACCCGTCCCGCTACTGAGCTGTGTTTGTGTTCTATTTGTCGCATTATTATTATATTTTTTTAATTTATTTATTTTGTTGGTAAATCACCAATTCTTTTTAGTATTTTCGTTTTAAATAAATACATTCAGATCAGGTGTGCATTATTTGGCCAAGTGTGTGTGTGCTCGAATAATGTCAAATTTGTGACATACTATGATCAATACTTGAATGCTTAATGTGTGTGTACTTTGAGCAAGTCTTTACAAGAACTGACTTTCAGTGGTAAATTAACTGTTAGCTACACATAGCTTTGTGGACTAATGATTGTGCTTTTCGTTATCTGAGAGGATGGGTGAATGTGCCTGTGAATGTTTATGTGTTGGTTATTGTTTACTTGAGACAGGATGGAAAGTAAATTTAACTTGGAGAAAAGAGTAAGTTGTTGAGTTGATTGGAAAAGTAAGTTGTGTACCGTAGAATTTGTTGTTATGTTGACAAAACAGTTTAAAAAAGAGCAGACCTGATTCTGCAAGTGATAACTTATAACTACTTGTTTCAATGACTTTGAGGTATGAGTGAGGTGAGACACCACCACACAATCCACATGTGAAATATATCTGACCGCTTTCGCTATCTCATGGTGACACAAAAACAAAGGTGGATGTGACAATGGCAGTATTAACTTGTTTTTATTAGTTAAATTCGTATACACATTTGAAAATCATAAAAAGCTGTGAACACTCCCCACCCACCCCCATGCTCCTTGCACACAAAAATATACCAACTACACTATGCATGTTACAAACTACATGATTTTAGTGTTGCACTTCTGTATCTTAAATATAAATAAATAAACACACTTTTTCAAATCAATGTGTGGCACAAGCTGAACCAACTACAAACACACATCAAAATAGTTTTCTCGTCAATGTAATAATAATATTTATTTTCTCGTCAATGTAATAATAATATTTATTCACAATGACAATGTATTATCAATAAAATTGGAACACATAAGGATGCAAAAATGGGCTGATGCTGTCATATAATGTAATATTACTCTGGGTCCCTATAACCCACGTACTGCCCATCTGCACTAGGAAACTGTTCTCTAATTCTTGCAACCGCACAAGCTGGTAAGGTGACCCTGATGTCTCTCCCCAGCCATTTCCAGACCCACCGCACAAGCATGCGGTAAGCTACATACCGATACCGCCTGGAAAGAAAAACAAGCATACAGTATTAATGACAGTATCAATCAATCGATCAATATGAGGCTTATATCGCGCGTATTCCGTGGGTACAGTTCTAAGCGCAGGGATTTTTAAAAAAAAAATTTATGCAATTTATATCGCGCACATATTCAAGGCGCAGGGATTTATTTATGCCGTGTGAGATGGAATTTTTTTTACACAATACATCACGCATTCACATCGGCCAGCAGATCGCAGCCATTTCGGCGCATATCCTACTTTTCACGGCCTATTATTCCAAGTCACACGGGTATTTTGGTGGACATTTTTATCTATGCCTATACAATTTTGCCAGGAAAGACCCTTTTGTCAATCGTGGGATCTTTAACGTGCACACCCCAATGTAGTGTACACAAAGGGACCTCGGTTTTTCATCTCATCCGAAAGACATATAACGTGCGCCACACACAAGACCCTTTTGTCAATGGTGGGATCTTTAACGTGCACACCCCAATGTAGTGTACACGAAGGGACCTCGGTGTTTCGTCTCATCCGAAAGACTAGCACCCACCACCTAGGTTAGGAAAGGGGGGAGAAAATTGCTAACGCCCTGACCCAGGATCGAACTCGCAACCTCTCGCTTCCGAGCGCAAGTGCGTTACCACTCGGCCACCCAGTCCACAGTACACAAAGTGTACAATCAGGATACTCGAAAACATTCCCCATATTGCTTTGCTCAGAATTAGCACATGCGAATAAATGAATTGTCTTGAAATAAAAATGAATATCTGACAATTAATTTTCATTTTTTTAATTTATTGTTATTTGTTTTTGCACATCTATGACATAAAATAAACCTATTTATAGTATCATGATTACAATTCTAAAAAAAAAATAACTTACTCATTAGCATCCTGTATAGCCCTCCCATACTGCTGGTTGTACCAGTGATAGCATGTCTCCAAGACATAGTGGTCCAAGCACACTGATCTGAAGCCAGGGTGGTCAGTGATGCAGCCCACCCCTGTGCTTACTGTCAGTGATTCCATTTCTGGAATTTCTTGACAACAGCGGCATTCTCGGATTGAGCCCATGCCTGCACAGTTTGCGCACTGACACCTGCACACACAAAATTTGATACAAGTTTAGTTCAAATTCTCTGCAGTCTACAAACTCACACAAAAAATGGATCTACTAAGGCAGTAAAACAACTGAAATGGACAAATTCACAACCAATGGTAGTGACCATTATGTCTAGACAAAACCATAATAAATTGTTATTCCATTGGAACATTGGTATATCCATACGTGTACTGATTTGGCTAGTTTTAGTTTTGGGGACTGCTACTTGCAATGATTGAGTGGGCATACTGACTACTCAGTAGGATGATGTTTTGACTAAAATTCAAGTCCTTGCTAAAATTATAATCAGGAATGCGCATCACTTTCTGGCATGCATGAATTGCATCAAGGGTAAAAGAAGACATCGCACAAACTTTACAAATTACTGACTGTAAAACAAGCTCTACCAGAATCGATTCTATAATAGGAATATATACGAGGAAGAGTCTCACAATCACTGAATCAGTGGTAGTTTCTTACCAGTTGATGGACATCAAACGATCGAGAGACTCGCTAAAATCGTCTCTGTCGGGTGTTTCCTCAACCTCAGCATCGGACAGCTCAGGTTCAAACTGGTATGGTTGAAGATCGTGTTCATTCAAAACCTCAAAATCACTACTGTAGCACGATAGTTCCAGTGAAGAAACGCTGCTTGTTTCACTGTTTTCTTCATGGTCTGCCATTGCCAATACAGCTGCTGACGTCACTGCGAGGGGAGATCAGCTATGGCTGCGTTTTAGATTCTTACTTCCCTTACCCTTAATTGCAGGTATGAAAACCCACTTTCATTGATCGATATCTATTAAACCAAAGGACTTTGCTTGCCAATATTTTGCATCTGGTACTATTTAGTAATGTTCTCTCAGCAGAATTTTTTTGACCGAGCAATGTGGTTGACCTTTAAGTAAAAGTCTTTAAAAACGAACATGCAGCGACTTGAAGCAAAATGTTTTCCATCTCCTGTCTAATAGCCTTATTGTCAAGACATGAAGCAAGAACTAAACGTAGAAGCACGTGTACCAGATGAAGGTCGAACTCCTAACTACGAGATTTAAATGCTAACTCTTAAAACCGCTCCATGCCCTATGGTTGTCCGTAGGAGGAGGAAGACGAACAATATAAACAACAACAAAAGTATAACAAGTCGCGTAAGGCGAAAATACAACATTTAGTCAAGCTGTCGAACTCACAGAATGAAACTGAACGCAATGCCATTTTTCAGCAAGACCGTATACTCGTAGCATCGTCAGTCCACCGCTTGTGGCAAAGGCAGTGAAATTGACAAGAAGAGCGGGGTAGTAGTTCCGCTGAGAAGGATAGCACGCTTTTCTGTACCTCTCTTCGTTTTAACTTTCTGAGCGTGTTTTTAATCCAAACAAATCATATCTATATGTTTTTGGAATCAGGAACCGACAAGGAATAAGATGAAAGTGTTTTTAAATCGATTTCGGAAATTTAATTTTGATCATATTTTTTATTTTTTTTATTTTCAGAGCTTGTTTTTCATCCAAATATAACATATTTATATGTTTTTGGAATCAGAACATGATAAAAAAAAAAAAAAAGATTAACGTAAATTTGGATCGTTTTATAATTTTATTTTTTTTTTTTACAATTTTCAGATTTTTAATGACCAAAGTCATTAATCAATTTTTAAGCCACCAAGCTGAAATGCAATACCGAAGTCCGGCCTTCGTCGAAGACTGCTTGGCCAAAATGTCAATCAATTTGATTGAAAAATGAGGGTGTGACAGTGCCGCCTCAACTTTTACAAAAAGCCGGATATGACGTCATCAAAGACATTTATCGAAAAAAAGAAAAAAAATCTGGGGATATCATTCCCAGGAACTCTCATGAAAAATTTCATAAAGATCGGTCCAGTAGTTTAGTCTGAATCGCTCTACACACACACACACACGCACACACACATACACCACGACCCTCGTCTCGATTCCCCCCTCTATGTTAAAACATTTAGTCATAACTTGACTAAATGTAAAAACTGTCCCCGATGAATCTGTTGCAGGTATTATGGTTCTCCAACGCCCCTAACCTCAAGGAGATCGTCTTCCTGCGACCTACCTGGTTGTTTGACGTCCTCAAGCAAGTCTTCCGCCATGACCTTGAGTCCGTGGCCTTCACCCCTGATGACACTCTCAAGGCCATTGCATTCACGGCCTCCAAGTTCGAGCGGCTGAAACAGGAGCTGTTGGCAGAAGGGGTGGTGGACAGAGAGCTGTTAAAAGGTCTGCTGGTGTCTGTCATGCCAGCTGACATCAACAAGCCTTCCATAGAGGTGAGTGGTGGATTGTGTGTTGATTTTGGAGACACGGAAATCTTTACAACAACAAAAAGAGGCATGCAGAGCGCTATTTAAAGATCTGATCAACAAAGGGATGTAAGCGCTGTAAATGCATACGACATGTATGTGTACTAGAATAACCGCATAACTATTGTGTGTTGGTCTTGGAGACGCGGGTTTGCGGAAGACATTAGGTTGAGAGTTCGGGAGTTTCTAAGGCAACTTTTTGTCATTTAGATTCTTAAATGTGCTGGGGAATTGGTCATGAGGAAGTTTCAGACTCCGCATACAACTATGGACGGATGGTAGGTAAATGCAATTGGGAGGTATCAATATGCCATGAGGGAGAGAGCGAAAGAGGTTGAAATACTTTCTGATCTCTCTTCTCATTAGTAAGTAAGATAAAGTGGATGTTGGAACAAGATACAAAAGAAAAGGACAACAAAAACGAATTATACAACTGAAGGCGAAAGTTTGGTACAGGAGGTCATTAAGTGGAACATCGGCCCAGAGTAATGGACAGAAATGAATTCTTATATCTGTTGTTACTGTAGCTAGAGAAAATAATGCGATCCGATGGATTTTTACTTATTTTCTTGACATACCTTGCACAAATAGCATCAAGGAGATAGATACCTTCACTTCTGAAATCATCTTCATAAACCACAACTATGTAGTTCCTTGTACTTTGAAGAAGAAAAAGAAATTAGCTAGATATTGTGTGATTACAGGTTCTTCAGATCCTGACGCAGCGACTGGAGATGGGCTACCCGGTGTCCAAGCGGTCACGTGACACCAGCTACAACCTGGCCGCGGAGAAGGACGCGGAGGGCAATGTCAAGGTCAACAGACTCCTCATCCCCTGGTTCCGGCGGAGCGCGGAGCCCGACTCCTTCCGCAAGAAATGGCGAGAGCTGCGCGACAGACGCCGGCTTTCCGTCCTCTTCAAGTTCCCCTGCTACATGCCCCCGGGACTCTTTGAGCTGATGACAGTGCGCGCGCACGCCGAGAAGCACAAACTGGTCTTCCTGGCGCACTGGGGCGGAGGGGTACACGCAGGTCACAGCGAAGAAAAAGTGCAGCTGCTCATCACCTACTTCCGCGAAGGAAGGCAGGAGTTGGGAGCTGATGACGACGATGAGGAGAGTGACGAGAATACAGGAGAGGACAGAGACAAGACTTCCAGCCACGGCTCCGCGGATTCCGTCACAATGACAGACGGCAATGACGACAAACTGACACACGTGACGTCAGACGACCACGCCCCCTTGTCGAGGCAGGACAGCGCGGACAGTGTGGGGGACAGTGAGGATTCAGGCTCGTCACACGTGCAACCCGCCTCAAAGAGAAACGCACGCAGAAGTATGGGAAGCGTTCACCAACCTGAAACCATCGAAGAACTAGACGAAGAGGAGGACGATGAGGAGGAGGAAGATGAAGATACTTTGCTTCAAAGTAAAGACAAACGTACCAGTGGTAGCCCACGAAACAAAATGACCAAAGACAAACAGAATTCTGACGGCCAAGGTCAGAACTCGTCCAAGGACGAAGAAAGGGCAGAAGGGATCAAGGTCGCGAAACGGAAAGCGTCGGCCACACGCACGAGAAGACCGACAGAATGTGACGGAAATGATGACGGCCCTGTCATTCTGAAACTTGAGGTGAGTAACTTGTTCTGTCGTATGCTTGCTTTGCGTGGCTCATAGTTTCCCTTTACTATTGCATGTTCACCTCCCCACATCCGAGGTATCACGACACTCAAGCCTGCTGTTACCACACGACATGCAGTTAATGAGGTAAGTGTCAACAATACACCTAAACAAAACTTTCCAGTACTCCAAGTCTTGATCTGTCACTGTTGAACCTACAAGGTACTTCTTCACGTAGAGGCAGCCATGTTGACGTCCTCAGATCTGTCCAAGTCTCCAGCTTGTATTGATGTAGTGTTTCGTTGTTCACTTGTGTGCTGAATGCTGCTGCGCATGCTTTTTTGCTTTGCTTTGTATGTATATGTATGTTTTTTCATTGTAAAGCGCTTAGAGAACGTAAAGCGCTCTATAAATCTCCCATATTATTATTATTATTATTATTATTATTAAGACGTGGACACGTACCAAAAATCAACAGTCTGGCTGTTTTCTGTGTAGAGTGGCAATTTTTGCAGATTGACGGTGTCCGTTAAGAAGTCAATTTAGCGAAAAAGTTGAGTTACACACAGTAAGCAGCCTGGCTGTTGGCTTGATTTGTGTGATGCTGGATGCTCTTATGCCGGGCCATGGAACAGCTTGGTGGTGAACATGAACGTGGTGTTTTTATACGTGAGTCTTGTGGGCTTTGTCTCTTGTTTCATGGTTGCTGTACAAAATAAATGTATTTGTTCTCGTTGATGAACAGATCCGTGACAACAGTGACGACAAGCAGGACCAGACGCCTGCCGCCTCCATGTGGAACATACTCCTGCCCCTCCTCACGGACTTTGAGGACCTCCTCACTGGATACACTGGTTTGTTTGACTGTCTGTTTGACTGTCTGTCTGTCTGTCTGTACGTTAGACCTCTCGTGAGATTCCGTTACCGATCGTCATATGTGAAACTGTTTGGAAGCACTGCTGCTTTGCTCGCGAATTTTGTTCCGTTTTTGATTTAATGCATAGATGTCCGTGCGTGTGTGTGTGTGTGTGTGTGTGTGTGTGTGTGTGTGTGTGTGTGTGTGTGTGTGTGTGTGAGTGTGTGTGTGTGTGTGTTGTGTGTGCACGAACAAAAATGAGCGCGTGTGTTTCATCGGTCACAAAGACATAGGCCCTAGATCTCGGGTAACAGTACTGCGAACATGTACCTTATTTACTTTGAAGAGGATAACGATGATGATGATGATGATTCTTTCTTTTCTTTATTTGGTGTTTAACGTCGTTTTCAACCGTTCAAGGTTATATCGCGACGGGATGATGATGATGATGATGATGATGATGATGATGATGATGATGATGATGATGATGATGATGATGATGATGATGTTTCTTTCCATCACCCTCACTGCCGAAAACAAAAACAAGAATGATGATAATTATGACGACTAAAATAATTCTTTTTCACAGGGGTGTTGGTGGAGCGGCGAACAGAATGCCCGCTGTGTGGGGAAGCTAGTTTCCTGGGCGAATGGTTGACACCCAAAGAGACACAGGGCATGAACACACGCACGTGCGACGCGTGTCAGCAGCACGTGGACACATCTTGCCTCGTGCAACCAAGGGAAAAGAAAAGAGGTATGGTGAACCGACTGTATCACAGTGTAGAAAGATGGAGTATGGTTCGCTGTGTGTGTCATAAGAAAGGACATCCCAGTATTAGAGTGGAATATGCATGGTTAGCCTTATGTGTCAACGAGGATCGGGAATGGAGGTGGGGGTATGTGTTAATTTCATAGCCTCTATTTTTTTCAAACGTGGGATTAATAATGCGCTCGCCGCTGAACTAAAGAGCTTCTTAATGTAGTTTAATTTTTCCAGCTTCATTTCAAGAATTATTGAGATTATTTTTCAGACATTTGTCCAGAAAATGTATTAGGCATTTTGAAGTTCTTTTATGCTGCGGATTATTTGTATTTCAGAGGTATACAGAACACGGGGAAATTATTGTTTTAAAGTGCGTTAGTTCTGTTACCATGGTTTTTATTTAGTTTTTTGTTCATGAGAATTTTAATTGCATTTGGAATCTTCCCTTTCATCAATTGTATCTTTTGTCATGGTGGGATAAAACACTTTCTTCATGATGTGATTGTCTATTTCAGCTGTGGGACCTTGTTCTTTTTTCTTTCCTTTTTACATTTAGTTAAGTTTTGACTAAATGTTTTAACATAGAGGGGGGAATCGAGACGAGGGTCGTGGTGTATGTGTGTGTGTGTGTGTGTGTGTGTGTGTGTGTGTGTGTGTGTGTGTGTGTGTGTGTGTGTGTGTGTGTGTGTGTGTGTGTGTGTGTGTGTAGAGCGATTCAGAGTAAACTACTGGACCGATCTTTATGAAATTTTTCATGAGAGTTCCTGGGTATGATATCCCCAGATTATTTTTCATTTTTTCCATAAATGTCTTTGATGACGTCATATCCGGCTTTTTGTAAAAGTTGAGGCGGCACTGTCACACCCTCATTTTTCAATCAAATTGATTGAAATTTTGGCAAAGCCATCTTCGACGAAGGCCGGACTTTGGTATTGCATTTCAGCTTGGAGGCTTAAAATTTAATTAATGACTTTGGTCATTAAAAATCTGAAAATTGTAATTAAAATTATTTGTTTTATAAAACTATCCAAAATTACGTTTATTGTATTCTTCATCATTTTCTGATTCCAAAAACATATAATTATGTTATATTCGGATTAAAAACAAGCTCTGAAAATTAAAAATATAAAAATTATGATTAAAATTAAATTTCCGAAATCGATTTAAAAACAATTTCATCTTATTCCTTGTCCGTTCCTGATTCCAAAAACATGTAGATGTGATATGTTTGGATTAAAAACACGTTCAGAGAGTTAAAAAGAATAGAGATATAGAAAAGCGGGCTATCCTCCTCACCGCAACCGCTACAGCGCTTTTCTGTATTGTTAATTTCACTGCCTTTGCCACGAGCGGTGGACAGACGATGCTACGAGTGTACGGTCTTGCGGAAAAAATGTAATGCGTTCAGTTTCATTCTGTGAGTTCGACTGAGCTTGACTAAATGTTGCATTTTCGTCTTACGCGACTTGTTTTTTTTTTTTTGCAGGGGCATTAATTTTTTATAACGCTTTTAACAGTACTCAACCATTTTTGGGATCAAAGTTTAGTAGAATGATATTGTTTTGGGTACACGTTGTGATAGTTTTGTTACTTAAGTCGTCCAAGAATCATTCTTAGAATGTAACAAATATGCGAAGAGGGCAAGACTATTTCTGTGAGTCGTATTCACAATCCTTTGTTATGTTGGCATCTGTTTAGTATTTGAAGCTTACTGAAACATGTTGTACTTGTGTAAATTGCCGCTACATCAGCGCTGAAAGTCAACAAAATGGGGCACTGGCCTTTGGCTAGTACTTCTCATAATTTACTAGCCAGAGAGCAAATTTTACTCGCCAAACCAACCATTTGTTTCAGCAACATTATTCGTATTTGTCGAGTAGATTAACATTTTTACTCACCATTTACATGTTTCTACTCGCCATGGCGAGTACAATACTCACCACTTTCAGGCCTGAACATGGTAAAAGAAGAGGCTGGTTTTTTTTTTAAACGGCTGATACAGGCAACAAACTATTCAATCAGCCAGTCGGTCAACCACTCAATCCTCTGTCGATTTAAAAACCAACTGATCAAAGATGTATTCATCTGTTCCACTTTTTATTGTAAACATTCTGTAATGTTCCCTCTTGCGTCATATTTCAGTTGTGATAAACCGAAATAGATTCAGACGTCCACGAACTTCAGATACTCCACCTGTCAATGGGGAGGTGAATGTAAGTGTGTCAGATGACGTCATTTGTATGACGTCATTGTGACGGCATCACGACGAGTGCGCTTTTTCCTCTGCGTGTTCTTCTTTCAAGATAATCGTGTGCCTAGCTGCACTAATACTCGGTGTTGTCCGTCGTCTTGTGAATATTGGAAACCTTGGTGAATGTTTGTAGTTCTTAAATAATGCGTGCAAAGCTAAGTGATTTAAGCTAAGTGTTCACCACTAATACAAAATATTATTTCTGTTTCAGCACTAACAAGTTTGCTTCTTTTTCTAACACTGACAGTTTTGCTTCTTTTTCTAACACTGATATGTTCGCTTCTCTTCTAACACTGCATGCACTCGTGGGAGTTTCATGTTGATTTCAGTCTTCCACGCGTTTCAGTACATCAGCAAATCTGGCTTTCCTTTCGCCTCAGCTTCCCTTTACCGTGTTTTAGCAATTAACAAACTGCTGCTATAAACGTCATTAACAATGTTTGCATCTCTCTCTCTCTCTCTCTCTCTCTCTCTCTCTCTCTCTCTCTCTCTCTTTCTCTCTCTCTCTCTCTCTCTTTCTCTCTCTCTCTCTCTCTCTTTCTTTCTTTCTTTCTTTCTTTCTCTCTCTCTCTTACCGAGCGTATTGTGAAAAACAATGGGCATTGAACGGACACTTATAGCCTCGTTCAGAGCGCGACACGTCTGACATGTTGTAATGTCAGTTTGAACGGACACTCTTATTCATGCAACTTTGTGTAAATGCACTATCGGCTTCGGTTTCGATATTTGAGTGTTAGAATACCCTTCCCCAAATCCAGCCCAACTTGCAATGGGCATAATATTGCATGAGCAATTAAACCATTCTGATTCTGATTCTCTCTCTCTCTCTCTCTCTCTCTCTCTCTCTCTCTCTCACTCTCTCTCTCTCTCTCTCTCTCTCTCTCTCTCTCTCTCTCTCTCTCTCTCTCTCTCTCTCTCTCTCTCTCTCTCTCTCTGAAAAAAGAAAATCTATTTCCCAATCCCCCCTCACCTCCCGCCAACCCAATACCATGCGATCAAACGTTTTAAAAATGATTGAATTTACACAACGCACAAGCTTTAGCTTTGTTCGATCTTTTGGCGTTTGTCAGAATTATGAAAAGCAATTAGGAGTCCGAGTGACGTAGAGTTGTTGCATCAATAAAGAATTATCTTGCCACGTGCACATGCCAGTGCTCATTGGCATAACTATGGACAAAAATCGTTACCCTCTGTGAGCATTTTCTCCGGTACTGCGTTTATTACACCCCCGGTATAGGGGTGTGTATAGGATTCGGTCGATGTGTTTGTTACACCCCCGGTATAGGGGTGTGTATAGGATTCGGTCGATGTGTTTGTTTGTTTGTTTGTTTGTGTGTTTGTGTTCGCATATAGATCTCAAGAATGAACGGACCGATCGTCACCAAACTTGATGAACAGATTCTATACATTCCTGAGACGGTCCTTACAAAAATTGGGACCAGTCAAACACACTGTTAGGGAGTTATTGGTGGATTAAGATTCTACAAGGACTTATAGAGGGACATATTAATGGTCAAAGGGAAATAACCTTCTCAGTTGGTGGCAGTGAGAATGGTAAGGACGGGGGTGTTTTTCCTACCTCGGAGGAATTTCTTGTTCTTTAAGTTTGCAAAATCATTGAGTTTTACGCGGTGCGCGCGGGGTCCCGAGTAGCGAAATAGGTTGAAGTGACATGGAAAACAACCAACCAACTAACCGGGGTACGGATTTGAAGTTCTTATTAATTGCCTTTTATGATGTCTTTTTATAGTTAAGAAAACGTGTTTGTCGTTTGGCTTTTTCCCATTATTTGTTTCAATATTATTTTTAAACACTAAAAAAACTGCCGTCGTTTTGTTTCTCTTTTTCACTTTATACTTTGTCACCTGTGTAGGAGGTATTGTACCTCCGCTTTTACTAACTAACCGGGCTTGACATGGTGGTAATTGTTGTTCCAAATTTGTTTTGTTTTTTCATGTGGGTAATAGGTGGAAATAAACCGTCTGTGTTAAGATAGAAACCAACAGTTTTGATATTCATTTCCAGCAGGCCGTAGCATGATTTACACTGACAGTGAAATTATCTATATGTACTTAAGATCAATGGTTTTCTGTTTTGTGTTTGTGTCTTATTTAGAGTTATGGTAGTTCAAAGTATCTCTTTTCTTTGGAGAAGACAGCTTCTAGTCCTCCCCCCCCCCCCCCCCCCCCCGCGGGTTAGGGGGAAGAATTTACCCGACGCTCCCCAGCATGTCGTAAGAGGCGACTTATAACGGATTCTGTTTCTCCTTTTACCCTTGTTAAGTGTTTCTTGTATAGAATATGGTCAATGTTTGTAAAGATTTTAGTCAAGCAGTATGTAAGAAATGTTAAGTCCTTTGTACTGGAAACTTGCATTCTCCCAGTAAGGTCATATATTGTACTTCGTTGCAAGCCCCTGGAGCAATTTTTTTATTAGTGCTATTGTGAACAAGAAACAATTAACAAGTGGCTCTATCCCATTCCCCCCCCCCCCCCCCCCCTCTCCCCGTCGCGATATAACCTTGAACGGTTGAAAACGACGTTAAACACCAAATAAAGATATGAAAGAACAGCTTCTCCTTCCATGCATAAGTTTCATGACTTTGGGCGGACGGTACAGTGTCATTCAATAAAAAGACTGAATACTTTATGGTGCGATGAAAATATTGTGTTTGTTTGTTCAAATAAATCCAAAAACAAAGACTGCCAACGTTCCAAAATTTTTAAAATGACAAAATGTTGTCAATAACAAACGTTCCAACAACCTACCTTTCTTGTTTTTTGATTTTGTTTGTTTGTTCACTAGAAAGTATTTTTCCTCATTCCCGCATTAGCAAATTATACACTTTCACTAAGTTTTGGTGGGGAAGGGTAGGGTGGTTTGAGAAAGCGATATGTTGCCGGGTTGTAAAGTCTCTTTTATTGAAAGGCCTAATTCATTGTTGGCCAGTAAAGAACACGTACGTAACTATTTAAGTTTCTTTTTACATTTAGTCAAGTTTTGACTAAATGTTTTAACGTAGAGGGGGGAATCAAGACGAGGGTCGTGGTGTATGTCGTGCGTGCGTGCGTGTGTGTGTGTGTCTGTGTGTCTGTGTGTGTGTAGAGCGATTCAGACTAAACTACTGGACCGATCTTTATGAAATTTGACATGAGAGTTCCCGGGTATGAAATCCCCGAATGTGTTTTTCATTTTTTTGATAAATGTCTTTGATGACGTCATATCCGGCTTTTCGTGAAAGTTGAGGCGGCACTGTCACGCCCTCATTTTTCAACCAAATTGGTTGAAATTTTGGTCAAGTAATCTTCGACGAAGCCCGGACTTCGGTATTGCATTTCAGCTTGGTGGCTTAAAAATTAATTAATGACTTTGGTCATTAAAAATCTAAAAATTGGAGAAAAAAAAAATTATAAAACGATCCAAATTTACGTTCATCTTATTCTCCATCATTTGCTGATTCCAAAAACATATAAATATGTTATATTTGGATTAAAAACAAGCTCTGGAAATTAAATATATAAAAATTATTATCAAAATTAAATTGTCGAAATCAATTTAAAAACACTTTCATCTTATTCCTTGTCGGTTCCTGATTCCAAAAACATATAGATGTTAGGCGCGTTTGATCGATCTGCGCGATCGCGCGATCGCGCTGCGCGTTTGGTGGATCAATCAAACGCGCACACATCGATCGATGTGTGCGCGTTTGATCGATACAAAGAATACAAGAATCGTTAAAACTCGCAGCTCTTATATACTTGCGCATTTGGACGATCCGTCTCACAAATCACCATACTACGCACACACACGTCTGCTGGCAATGACCGGAAGTTATGACCGGAAGTAGGCCTAGCTATAAGTGTCTAAACAACAATCTGTAGGACATTTAAAAAAAGAAGAAAAAATGGGATTATATTGTACCAAACACTTAGACTACCTCAAAGACATCACATCACAGGTATATATGCGTCGAGGTTGCACCTGATCATCCATTTCACATGTATTAGCTCATTGATTTAAAAGTTCAGCTGTTTTCATGAGATGTCAGAGGGATGGACAGAGATGAGGAAGGAGGGATTGGGGGGAGAGACTGAGAGACTAAGAGAGAGACTGAGAGAGAGAGAGAGAGAGAAAGTGTGTGTGAGAGAGAGAGAGAGAAGAGAGAGAGAGCAGAGACTGAGGAGAGAGACAGAGAAGAGAGAGAGAGACTGAGACTAAGAGAGAGAGAGACAGAGAGCCTGAGCGACTAAGAGAGAGAGAGAGAGAGAGAGAGACTAAGAGTCTGGAGAGAGAGAGCGATAGAGAGAGAGAGGAGAGAGAGCCTAGAGAGAAGAGAGAGAGAGAGAGACTGAGAGACTAAGAGAGAGAGAGAGACTGAGAGACTAAGAGAGAGAGAGAGAGAGAGAGAGAGAGAGAGAGAGAGAGAGAGAGAGAGAGAGAGAGAGAGAGAGAGAGAGAGAGAGAGAGAGAGAGAGAGAGAGAGAGAGAGAGAGACTGTTTGAAAGATTGAGAGGCCTGACAACAAACAAATCAAAAACGTTGGTGGGGTATATTTCGGAACATTCCTGTATTTGAAACTTTTCGATTTCACTTCCGGCGTGCGATGTGTGTGTGTGGTAGGGACTTACTTTGTGACAGATCGTCCAAATGCGCAAGTATAAGAGCTGCGCGTTTTAACGATTCTTGTATTCTTTGTAGCCTATTCTTTGCATCGATCAAATGCGCACACATCGATCGATGTGTGCGCGTTTGATCGAACCACCAAACGCGCAGCGCGATCGCGCGATCGCGCAGATCGATCAAACGCGCCTAACATAGATATGATATGTTTGGATTAAAAACACGCTCAGAAAGTTAAAACTAAGAGAGGTACAGAAAAGCGTGCTATCCTTCTTAGCGCAACTACTACCCCGCTCTTCTTGTCAATTTCACTGCCTTTGCCATGAGCGGTGGACTGACGATGCTACGAGTATACGGTCTTGCTGAAAAATGGCATTGCGTTCAGTTTCATTCTGTGAGTTCGACAGCTACTTGACTAAATGTTGTATTTTCGCCTTACGCGACTTGTTTTTTCTTCTTCTTCTTCGTTCATGGGCTTAGACTCCCACGTTCACTCATGTTTTTAGCACGAGTGGATTTGTACGTGTATGACGGTTTTTACCCCGCCATTCAGGCACCATACGCCGATTTCGGGGGAGGCATGCTGGGTATTTTCATGTTTTTATAACCCACCGAACTCTTGATACTTTTCCGTGCGCACTTTTAAGTCACTAGCAGGTCTGCACATAAGTTGACCTGGGAGATCGGAAAAATGTCCACTCTTAACCCACCAGGCGGCAGCGACCGGGATTCGAACTCACGACCTCCCGATTACGAGGCCGACGTCTTATCACCACGCCACTGCGCCCGTCAAAGAAGTTTCTTTTTATTCGGAGGCATATTTCTTATTGGGTAACTAACCCCCAACCGTCTGGTGTTCAATCTGTTTGTGTTTGTGCCTTCGTGATCGACTGTTCGGATCCAGGTTGTTTCTGAATAGATCAATATTTTGTCTTGGCTGTAACTCGAAACGGATATGCAGTGGTTTTTATCAAGCACCTGTTCTCTGTGCTAATCTTCTCTCCTTTGCTCACGATTGTCTTTTTTTGGATTGATTCACGTATTCACGTACGAAAGTCAAAATCTGTTTTCTACAAAATGGAGTAGAAAAACTGACGGTTGACAGATTGGTAAGGTTACAATAAGTGTTTTCCAAGAACTTTCTTGGTCTTGACATGTACTTGTAAACGTATGTTTCTGTTATCTATTTCTGTTGACAATATCACTGGCGACTGCTAAAATGCATGTTTTCCTTGCTTTGTTGTAAGTGTTTTAGTACGAATTGAACATTTTCTTGAAACAGACACTTCTTTGAATTTTTATTTATCAATTCTGTTCTGGGAACAATAGTTTTCACAGTGAAATTTAAAAAGAGGGCTTGGTGTGTAATCATAATCTACTCGGTTATTGTTCAGTTGGAAAATGTTTGTCCAAACAAGTGTTTAGTAAGTGTGAAAGTCAGGGTGGGGGGGGTGGGGGGGGGGTGCAAGGGAGCAGTGTTTGTTCAGCCCTTTATTTTTGATGTGTAAAATGAATGCAACATCCTGCTCAAACAGCAACAAGCAAAGTAACAACCGAAACACACAAACAAAGCGAAACAAAAACAAAGCTATAACTGAAATATTAATAACGTATTGGGTGCGGGAATGTGGAGGGGGGGGGGCGAGAGAGGCTGAGAGGCAGCATACTTTGAACGTGTCTCCATCCTTCGTTGGTTTTCCTGTGTTGACTTGTTCCACTTTTTCATCGACTGCTTCCTCGAAGCGCAGAATGTTAACGAAAACGTGTGCTGTGTGCAGATGACGTCATGCGCACCCTCATCCGACGCAGCGTCCGACGGCGTGGCGCCGCCCTGACGTCAGACATCGACGATATTCACCGAGTTGCGCCCCCTAACCCGCGCCGAGCAGCGCTTGTTCCCCTTGATATTGGTGACGACAGCTTGCGGCGACTGCTTGGTCACCGCGACTCCATGGGTTCCGAGGACCTGTGACGTCATGTGACGGAATGACGTCATTAGTTGTAACCCGGAACTTGCTATGACATTCGACGGAATCAGTTTCTGGGAGAGAAAAAAAAGGTGTTACTTCTATCTGTTTTGTGGGACGACATCGATGACGCTAACTTTGATTTTGTTTTCTCCTTGCTGCTAAATCTTTGTTTGTCCACAAGCAAGTTTTCAACGAACTGTACAAAATGGCTTTTGTATGCTGAACGTCTTTTGCATTTAAATCAGACCTTTCAGATTCAATGTTGTTTGATTACACATCCCCTGCTACTAAGGCCCATTACATCAAGTTTCTTTAGCACATGACATCGACGACAAACCCGACATTGCTTGAAGGTTTGATTTTTTTTTTAAATCATCACAAACGTCCCATTTTTTTATGATTTAATCGTGTCGATGATGTTTTCGTTGTAACAAAGAAGTAATTAGCCTTAGTTTTACTCCAATTAGATATTATAATGTGTCGCCCGCTTGCTAACTTTGTTGGAATAAAAAGCATGCAGTTGTTTTTTTGTTCAGCACTTGAAAAGCAAGGGAGTTTGTATTACGTCATTAGCCAAACGCGGGGTCCGTACCTACTGCATCTGTGTGATAACATCATCGACTTTTATGTAAAAATGTTGCTGACGTCATTCTGATGGTGTACTGTAGCCATCATGACCATTCGCAAAAACAAAATCTTTGGTGATCGTGATTTTCTTCCCATTTTTGATTTGATGTTGGAATCGGAGAGGTCCGTAAACGTTGTTAAAGATCTTTTTCTTTTACAAAAAATATCTTCTGTAACTTTGAACCTCTGCGTTTTACAACACTCATGCGAATGATGAAACACGCATGCACGAACAATTATCGTACGAATCAGTATTTCAGTGCAGGATTGTCCTCATTTCATTTTAGTCATAGTTGCAATCAGTTGTGTAACTATGTAGAAAACGCTGACTGTTTGCCGTACGTGTTTTGACATTGGTGTTTTGTTTTGTTTTTGATATGTTTTGTTTGTTCTCTCATTTTAACACTACAGTTCGCTTTCTTAATTAATTCATACGTGGATTTTTAAATTGTACATGTCCTTACTCATCGTATTCTGTTTTGTACATAGTAAAGTATAAAAAGTGAATGTAATTCATTGATAATTGTGTTCATGTTTCCTCGTTAGCATATCTGTCAGTAAAAGTGTAATAACCACATTACTTGTATACTTTCAACCGCACTAGTTCTTTGTCTACACATTTTCAGTGTAAATTAATCAGCATCAGTTAGGGTGATGAAAGTTATTGGCATTTCTTGGTATTTTCCGCTGATCTTAAACGTCACGTTGTTTATGTAGATAAGTTTGTTGTAAGATGTCGCACGTGCGAACATCTCCCTCTGCAGTACACAGTCACAGTGACATCAAATCGGACGCAAACCATACTGTACATATCATGTCCCCATTGTCAAACCAGCCTTGTACAGATATATAAGAAACGTTCTGTGCGAAAGCGTTATGCGTTTTTTTCCTTGATTGTAGTATTTATTACGTTATCAATGTGCCCCCCGCGGGTTAGGGGGAGTCCCATATTGGTTGGGACGAGAAAGAATTTACCCGATGCTCCCCAGCATGTCGTAAGAGGCGACTAACGGATTCTGTTTCTCCTTTTACCCTTGTTAAGTGTTTCTTGTATAGAATATAGTCAATGTTTGTAAAGATTTTAGTCAAGCAGTATGTAAGAAATGTTGTCCTTTGTACTGGAAACTTGCATTCTCCCAGTAAGGTAATATATTGTACTACGTTGCAAGCCCCTGGAGCAAATTTTTGATTAGTGCTTTTGTGAGCAAGAAACAATTGACAAGTGGCTTTATCCCATCACCCCCCTTCCCTCCGTCGCGATATAACCTTGAACGGTTAAAAACGACGTTAAACACCAAATAAAGAAAGAAAGAAAGTTATCAATGCTTTTATCAGATAATTACGTTCATCAATGTTTTAATCAAATAGTTATAAAACCGTATATGCAATTATTCGCTGTACCAAATCATCTCTCTCTCTCTCTCTCTCTCTCTCTCTCTCTCTCTCTCTCTCTCTCTCTCTCTCTCTCTCTATTTGCTATTTTTTCCCTTTGGAAAATATCTATTTTCTGCAATGCATGTGATACATTACAAAAGCATTCTGTGATAATTTTGATGTGTTCGTGATTCAATGTCAAAGTCCGTCACTCTGCTCGACCCAATTCTTTGAAACTAAGGGGCAGTTATTTCAAACGATTTTTATGTTATTACATTATGCGTTATTGTATATATATACGTCCGTCAGTCTGTTTTGTCTTGGCATCAATATTGCTGCGTCTTTGTTTATATTGTTTGAGAAAAGCTTTCGAATACGTTTGGGGGGAATTCTTTGATAAAATCCGAATATGTGTATATCTGAAAACTTGATTTGAAAATAACAGGAAAAACGAATACATGGTAAAACAATGATGATTTATTATTCATCTTTCCGTAGATCTGTTTGGTGGTTTAGTAACTCTATATATATGTGCGTGGAAACGATTAAATTATCTCGGGTTACGGCTGATAAACGATAACTGTTAAATAAAGATACCTTTCTTTCTGTGTGACTATCTTGTCACGTCAGCCACCAGATTTATAAAGATTTTCTTATCTTCCTTTTTTCTCATTTTCAATAGTGTATTGTCCCTCCCGGTGAAAAGCTAGTAGGAACAGAGTCGCGCTACCAAGGTGTGTGCGTGTTTAGGTGTGATATCACCCACCTGCACTTCTGGCGGAATGACCCAGGTCTTTTACGTGTCGCAGTGCTGATACAGGGGTGGGACATGGATACTGTCTCTGATGAACAACAATCGATACGAGTAACGTTTTAAAACATTCACAAAAATGTAAATTATCTTTTTTTCCAATAATGAATATCTGTTGTGGTTTTTGTTTTTTTAAAACTTTAACAGGGATGGGTCCATTAAGGTTATACTCCGCTTGGTGATCTAGACGCCATTTAGTCTTCGTGTCCGTGTACTGAATAAATTAATTCTCAAATGTTGACTGTTCTTTTGTGTCAGGTGCTTTTGATGCTAATTGGGCAAGTTTGAGTCGAGTGTGTGTGTGTAAGGTTGGTGGGGGGATGTTGATAAGAGAGAGAGGGGAGATAATTCAAGCAAACGTGTACCCACACTCAAGCACATGGTGTCAATTGGAAATCCAGTGCTTACTTTCCATCGATTGATAAACTTGGAAGCAGCATTAGGATGCTTAGCCAACATGTGTTGCATTCTACAAGTATAATTTTGGTGTTGTTTCTCTGAGAATAAATAAACAAAGAAAACAATAATTAGAATAAATGATGCAGAAGAAATGAGAAAGAAGAGAAAAGACTGAAACGATCTGATACAGACTTCTTTTACGCAAATTTGTGATTTATTCTCATCTTGTGCAAGGCAAGACCTCTTTTGGTCAGTATAGCGTAAATATTTTCAACGAACAGGAGCTGTAAGTTGACTATCACTAGTTGAAAACAAAGTAATCAGTGGATGATTAAAACAACAATAAGAAGAAGAAAAAGATGGGATGGTGTGTCGAAAGGAAAAGAAGATAAATAAGTTGGACTAAAAAACAAATCGTTCGCGCCTTTTCAACAAAAAACAAAAATAAAATAAAATCCATAAATAATATTAATCGGATTTTATTTTCGCTAGGACATTTGTATTCATATAAAAGTAAACCGATTCCAAAGCAATAACGCAACAAAAGCACTGAAAATACAAGCTAGAAAACATGCCATATATCACATACAAGAGCAGAATCACGCACGTGATACCCTCTAATGTTCTGGTTTTATGTTCACATCTTTAAAAAAAAAAATTTTAAACACTTTAATACAGCCGATTTGTTTCAATCCCTTTTCTCTGCTGCCAGTTGAAATATAGTACTCTTCTTGTTAATAATTTAGAAAAAAAAGAAGAGTAAGATTAATAAATCTTCAAAGCATTTTTGTTCTTTCGCAAGAGTATAAAGTAACCAACAGGAGAGTTCATTCTCACTGAAGCACAAAGTAAGGCTTTTCTGTCAAAACGCCACGGTTCAACGTAATTAAAACTGACACAACAATAAGAACAAGCGAATATTTAGAAACGGTAGTTAGCAAAAACAACATGACTCATATGAGAAAAAATTTTTTTCACAAACCTGCACTTCTTATGACACGAACCTACAACAGCACCTGACCGGCATAAATGGCAAAACAAGCTTTGAAAAGTTACACCACGTGCTAACACAAGTCCCTTCAAGCACACAATTCAACAAAAACAAGGAACAAGCTAAATTACTGTATTCCTAAATTAAGGACAAACAAACAATAATATTACGAATTCAATTCTAAGGAATAAAACCACTTTGTCCTGCGTCACTGATTGTAACAAAACAACCGAGGAACGTTCAATTATCGTCCATGTCTAAAGCTATATCACACAATAACTGAAGCAATTAAGTCCATAAATAATTTCATAAATTAATGTATTATCAAGACTAGTTGAATTGAATGCCTCAGTCTCTCAATGTACAGGGCCTTTTGGGGGTTCTTTGTGTCAAATCCACAGAGATGGAAAGAACCGATCAAGACATCATTCCTATGCAAGTTTAGTGTCAAAACTTCAAGGAGGTTGTTGAAACTTACCAAACCATGGCAGTTCATTTTGTTGTCATTAAAGTATTATCATAGTGAAAAGCAGTCGTTTAGATGTTAACATTTGACAAACTCCAAAAACATTATTTTATGTCCAAGGGACGTAACTGCATGCATGGTTGATGTAGATAATGAATTTGGAAAACTTAAAATTGAATTTGTCCAAGACCTCACTCAACTTCTTTAAGATTTGTAAGTCAACCGGCACCCTATAGAGGGTCAACGGTTTTCACCATGAGTTTTCTTCATTTTCTCTACATAATCAAAAAACAAGAAAGGTAAGTAGTTGGAACGTTTGTTATTGACAATAAAACGATACATTCACAAATATATCGACCCACAGTGCACAGACACACAATGAGTTACGACAACTTATCTTGATCGAAGTTTCTAACGCCTGCTACGAAGCCGCAAGCGAATGAAAATTTGAACGTTGGCAATCTCTTTGTTTTTGCATTTTCTGTACGATTTTGCGATTTCGTTTGATCCCTACGCTCTCGGATGGACATTCTCTCTTCATCAGCTCTACTTTTTTGAGGAAAAGTCAGCCGGAGTTTTCGGAGCGATCATCTTTTTCAGTTGATCCATGCGCTCTTGGGTGGAAGTCGGGTTCAAATCTCCAATGTTTTTCATAGGGGCCATTGCTTTCTCCATTGCCGCCGGCTTGGTAGGGGGGACAACCAGGAAGCCTCTCTCGACCGGAAGACACGTGCCTGTCATGGCGGCGGAGAGGTCAGAGGCCAGGAAGGTCACGACCTTGGCTATGTCGTCCATGCTGCAGTTACCACCTAAAGGTTGCAGCTGGGTCATGTCCGATAACTCGTAGGCCTGATGTTAAGAAAGAGAAGAATTATAATTACACAGTTCTGGCATTGTTGCGAACCAGTGGAAATTGTGAATGTATGCTCTCTCTCTCTCTCTCTCTCTTTCTTTCTCTCTCTCTCTCTCTCTCTCTCTCTCTCTCTCTCTCTCTCTCTCTCTCTCTCTCTCTTATGTCATTGTATATATGTTCACCCCCCTCATAAGGGGCTATGGCCTAAATGAGTAAACAATCCAATCTCTCTCTCTCTCTCTCTCTCTCTCTCTCTCTCTCTCTCTCTCTCTCTCTCAACGAGCACAAACACCCACACACTCGCACACACACACACTTACACGCGCGCGCGCACGCACACACGTACGCACGTACACACGCACGCACACACACACACACATACACACACACACATAAATATTATACACACACACACACACACACACACACACACACACACACACAGTACTGACCGACTTGACACCCATTATTTTCGTCATTTCTTCTGTCGTGTCTGTCGGAGTCATTCCAACGCTGCAAACACACAACAAACATTTTACACACACATTTAGTTATTGAAAGTAAGCATTACACGTGCTAGAAATAGACAAACAAGCAAGGAACGAGTTGTCAGAGAGAGTGTGTGTGTGTGGTGTGTGTGTGTGTGTGTGTGTGTGTGTGTGTGCGTGCGTGCGTGCGTGTGACGTGCGCGCGCTTCAATTCCCTACCCGTCTATCTGCATGTCTACGTTAACTGGAGAGAGGGAGGGGAAATATTTAGCATCAGATGCTCTTGATAGAGATACATTCAATGAGGAGCACCGAATAATTGGCAAGAATACTTGGATAATGTTCAACTGAGTGTGGAGAATAAGCTGTGTCATTTCCCTAGGTTGTGATTTCTCAGTGAAAGAATACATGCATAATAATAATAATGATACGAGCATTTATAACGCGCATATATCTCACCTCAAGGCGCACTCATACACATTCTTTCGCATTAACAACTCAAGCACACTCATATACACTTACGCATACATTACATGAAGATGACAAGGCAACAACACAAACAGAGACACGGCACTCAAAAGTAAGCATGAAAAACAAAAGAAAATTCCAAATAATAATTATGTACATGGCTATTTACAACTGCTTTGATTTAGGCTTGCCGGTGGGGTGGGGGGGGGGGGGGGTGGGGTGTAGCGGGGCACTGTAGTCTGAGGATTATTTAGGGACAAGAAAAGTCTTGAGACCAGATTTGAATGCTTCTAAA
>NC_090257.1:31314226-31316726 GCF_037325665.1 Littorina saxatilis | reverse complement strand
TTCAGTCACGAGAATAAAATAGCTTCGTCAATCCACGCGGCAAGGAAGTCGCTCAATTTTTGCGTGCAGCACGAAGTAAACAGACATGCAAGAATAGCGACGGGTTCAAGTTTAGGTCGCTCCAGGAGAAAAATTCTTTTGGATGTTTTAAACATGTTCACTTTGAAGGCATTTTTCACGAAAACTACTGTGAATAATTGAACATTTTGAAATGCACATGAAAAATATGATTTTCTAAAGTTTATTTTCAAAATATTTGTTTGATGTATTTCAAAAATACCACGTTGGTGAATTAAACTAACGTGAAAAGAAGCAGTCCACGGAACTGAAGTGCTTTTTCGTCGCAATACATTATGCTCACTTTGAAGGTATTTTTCTCAAAGCTGGTGTAAATAATTGAAAAAATGTAAATGCACATGAGAACAGAAAGTATGAAGTTCATTTAGAACATACATGTGTTTGTTTCGGATAGTTCACAAAATATGATTTTGGGGTAAAGTTTAGGTAGTACTGCCCCCTTACGCAGGAGGGGAGGTAACTTTTGCAAATGTTCAATACATACCGGTCGCTGTCCGGCGATACTTGAAATGTTGATGATGCATCCTGTAAATAGAAAATATTACTATTATATTGTTCAACTTGAACATAATATACACAATATATGCAAGTGTTTCTTAAGTGTCTATCCCCCCATCCCCTTACACTTTTATACACGCACACGTTTGAAAGTACAGGATGTAATCGAAGAGAATTCTTGAAATTAAAAAACAGTGTCCCAAATTCAGGGAAGCTGAAACATTAGAAGATATAAAACTTTGCATACGGAGAGAACCTTGTCCGTTTGAAAGTGAGGACTAAAATCGTGTACAAAAGCGATACATTTGATTTTTATTTCAAATTCGATTCATTCCGTACACTTTATCTATGTTCAACTATCAAGTGACATAACAACATCGAGGACTGTTGACAAAAAGAGTAACTTTGGGAGATTAATCTGTAATTTTACCGAGGTCTCTTTTAAAACGGACCAAACGCATCATCTGAAAGATTTTGTTTTTTGTTTTTTGTTGTTGGTGTTTTTGCTCTGTACCTTTGGTTTTTCTCAAGTGTGGCATGGCGGCCTGGGAGAGGAAGAAAGGTGCCCGGATGTTGACGGCCATTGTTCGATCGAAGCCTTCCGGTGTCGTGGTTTCCACGTCGTTCATCACAATGGCGGCAGCGTTGTTTATCTGTGAATCATAAAGGGATTGTTCGATGGGGCACATAATATACACAGCTTCAGAACGTCAGATGCGGACCTAAAACCTGATATTAATTGTTTTAGGTCGACTTAGCGACATCTGTTTCACCATCTTGCTGAACGAATCTTTGGCAGCACTGAATTTTCGCAAAGTCTACTTCAGGCTTAGTTGAGGAAAAATCCAAAACCATATAGACTGCTAACTAAATTAATTGTTGATAAGGTCATTATCTTTATCATAAATAATTGTCTGTCTTTCCTCTAAAAAACCCACTCATCTGGGTTGAAGTACAGTAAAATAAAACGCTGTGTTTTTTCAGAAATTACACGATTCAATAACCTACCACATCTAATTTTTGATTCTTAGTTGAGGGGAATCTATGTCGACCTCAAAGATACAATTCATCTCGTGAAGCAATCACATCCGGGCTGTTCACGTGGACACATACAATAACGTCTACGCTTTCTGTGCAGTGGGAGACACATACAGACAGACAGACACACAGACACACAGACAGACACACACACACACACTGCACACACACACGCACACACATACACACACACACACACGCACACACACACACACACACACACACACACACACACACACACACACACACACACACGCACACACAGAGTCAGAACACACCAGAACATCCAGCTGACCAAAGGCCTTCACGGTTTCCGCCACCACTCTGGCCAGGTCTTCGTGTTTGACCAAATCAGCGTTGATTGCGATCACCTGAAGGCAGATAAACATTGTGCATTTGTTTGTTATTGTCTGAAGTAATCAATCTGTCCATGTAATATTTTTTCCTGTTATTCAACTTGATGGTTACATATTTACTATGCCTTTCTTTTTCTGGTATTTGAGGGCACCCTGTAATGAGCTAAATCACACACAAAAATAAAACAAAATCGATAACAACACCACAAGTCTGCTACTGTATGTTCCTAGTGTCCGAAAGTACCCGAGAAAATAGAAACTATTGCTATGGGTATTCCAATTAAAGGGCACCCTGTTTAAAAAAAAAAATAAAAAAAAGGGAAACATTGACTATTCAGTTGCGCTTTCAGAATAATACTTGTCAAAAGCAAAGGCCAAATGACCTAAGCTTTTAATTCTTAATCATTCCTCATGGGTTGTGTGTGTGTATTTGATTGGTTTGCTGGTTTTTTCCCCAGATTTTTCTTCTTCAACAGAGCCATCCTGGTTTTTTCAGAACCAGCATATCGGTGCCAACACCTACGTAACCC
>NC_090257.1:31299226-31306726 GCF_037325665.1 Littorina saxatilis | reverse complement strand
GTACACTGTTAGGAAACGCTACCGTTGCTGAGCTTTGGTTCAGTTTTGTGTGTTGCATGTAGTTGACTTATTTGTACTTTGTGAAAAAGTATCGATATTATATTTTGTAAACATAATATTTATGCGTGGACGAGAATGCAGGTGAACTTTCTAGTCCTGTCAAAACAAGTTGTTTACCATGCTGTTTTAGTCGTGAGTTCGTGGCGTTCGTTCGGATTAAGTGTGTCGGCGCTTTTGATGTACGTCAGAGAGAATGTCGCTAGTTTAGTCCATGCACGGCTCGTATAATGTAGTTGTATCATGTTCGGTCTGGAATATTCTCGAGATTGAGTATTTACTATATATGCCAGCGCGATTTGAATGTTAAAAGAGCTTCTATTTGAGTTCTGCTACGTTGTGCAGTTGTATGTATTGAATGCTGAATAAATCCTCGAACTCAATTTGACGAGTTGTTTTCTGCTGCTGCGAAGACGGGCGACGTAGAATAAAAGAACACAACTATACGACATTTGAGAACTTGTGGCAATCTCAAGTGTCGTGTAACAATTGGGGGCCAAGCCAAGGATCTACGTTTAACGCCAAGGGTTTTCCAGCAACAAGGACCAGTGTCAAGACAGTCACAGGAGGTAGCCATCAATCGGGTGTATCCTGAGGGATCAGTATTGAGACTACGGAACCGTGGATTCGGTGTGACTGGTGAAGAGTTTGGTAATCGCCGCAGCTCGGTACGGTGAGCGACGCCGGAGTGTATCGGGATTACAGAGGTTAGCTGCCGTTCGGACGAGACGGACTTCGTCGCGGGGCTAGTGCATTAATACTACGAAATACGACTGGGGTACGTCGTGTACGTATCGTGAGCAGAGTGCGCCGTCACGTTAGACGAGGAGGGTGGCAGCCTGCGTCTACGAAGGTGAACAGCGACGAGAGAAGCATCGGAGGTGCAGTAGAGACTGTGTTCTTTTAGAAGACTACATTCGTCTACGTTCGGGGCTGTGAAAGAATACAGACGAACGCACCGGAAAAGACCAGAATGGCTGAGTTCTGGGGAAAAGGAATTGAACTGGGACTAAAAGGCAAGCAGTTGACGGAGTTCGTCGAGTCCCAGACACGACTGCTGGCGCAGCGTGAAGAAAGACAAGCGCAGCGTGAGCGAGAAGAAAAAGAAAGACAAGCGCAGCGTGAGCGTGAAGAAAGACAAGCGCAGCGTGAAGATAAAGAAAGACAAGCGCAGCGTGAGCGTGAAGAAAGAGAAGCACAGCGTGAAGAAAGACAAGCGCAGCGTGAAGAAAAGCAAATGGAGCTGAAACGCTTAGAGCTCCAGATAGAAATGGAGACCAAGCGCTTAGAGCTTCAAATAGAAATGGTGCGTGTTCAAACTGAGCACGAGGCACCACGCCAAAGAGATAACCAGCAGCAAATGCTACACAGGGCACCGAAACTTCCAGCATTCGCTGACGGGAAGGACCAGATCGACTGCTACCTTGCAAGATTCGAGAGGTTCGCTGAGAGTGCTAGATGGCAGCGCGACGACTGGGCGATTCAACTCAGCGCACATTTGACTGGGGCAGCACTTGAGGTCTATACTAGACTCTCAAATGATGACGCCAGAGACTATGATGTACTGAAGGAAGCTCTGTTGCGTTGCTACAACTTCACTGAAAGGGGCTACCGTCAACGCTTCCGCGAATGCCAGCCATTGTCTGGAGAGACACCGAGCCAGTTTGTGGAGCGCCTGTCGTCATACCTGCAGAAGTGGGTGGAGTTATCAGGTGAAGAGCAGTCATACGAGAGTCTGCGGGACTTGATCGTGAAGGAGCAGTTCCTTAATGCCTGCCCGAAGGACCTGGCGACCCGCTTGGAAGAGCAAAAACTGCGGGGTTTGAAGGACATTACTGATGCTGCTGAGCGTTATCTCATTGCTCATGGAAGGACCCTGGGGACGTCAAAGTCATCAAAACCTTTCCAGAAGAGCGGGAACCAGGGAAACCAACCTGCCAAGGGACAAACTGAGTCCGCACCATCATCCAATGAAGGGCAGAACATAACGTGTTTCCATTGCAATGCCAAGGGCCACCGAGTCGCCAACTGTCCCCAAAAGAAAAATAACGGACATGTCAATGACAAAGCGCAAGAACATCGACGGAGATATTACGACAACAAGAGGCAAACGAGTGCCTCGAACCAACAAGTATGTGCGAGCAGCGTCATACTTCCAAGGGCTGCCGAGCAAGTGGCTACACCATCGGACGTGGAAGAATGTATTTCTGATGGCCAGCTTCTACTCGCCAATGGCAAGTCAATCTCTGTCGTCGCCAGCGCAGCTGTGTCAGTGTCGAACATGCCCGTGTCGAAGGGATTTGTTGAGAAGCAGGAAGTGACTGTTCTCAGAGATTCGGGCTGCAATGGGGTCATCGTCAAAGAGGATCTGGTGCCAACAGAGAAGTTCACTGGTGACTTCAAGTGGACGCTCATGGCTGACAGCAAATGCGTGAGGGCACCAGTGGCAAAGATCAAGATAGATACTCCATACTTCACCGGAGAAGTTGAGGCCGTCTGCCTGAAGAAGCCCTTGTACGATCTACTAATTGGGAACATTGGGGGTGCAAGACGTCCTGATGACCCTGATTTCGAATGGAGAATGGGCTCAGCTCAGCCTGCTGCTGAGGAGGAAGACCCACTGCCATTCGCGAATGAAGATATCAGCGAACTGTTACGAGATGACAGAGCAACTGTGCATCGCCGCGACCAGCCGCAGGTTGTAAGCGCTGTGACGACCAGAGCCCAGGCAAAGAAGGACAAAACAACTACGCCACTCAGGGTCACCAACAGTTCTGCAACTGCTGTCGTGGACAGGGATTGGCTGATCCAGCTACAGGAAGCTGATTCGACCTTAACAAAGTACAGGAGTCGTCCTGTCAAGGAGATGACTAAGGGCGAAGGCACTGTGCAATTTGAAGTGAAGGCCAAGATTCTGTACAGAGTGTTCCAGCACGCGAGAGTCAACGGTGGGAAGCCATTACGTCAAGTTCTGGTGCCTCAACCACTTAGGTGCCAGGTGATGGAGGTGGCCCACGACTCTATTATGGGAGGTCACCTGGGGGTCAAGAAGACATCGGACAGAATCCAGGCTGCGTTTTACTGGCCAGGACTGCATGCAGATGTGACTCGATTCTGCCGATTGTGCGATATTTGCCAGAAAACCATACCTCGAGGAAGGGTCCCGAAAGTGCCGTTGCAGAAGATGCCTTTGATCGACCGACCTTTCAAGAGGGTGGCCATTGACCTCATCGGCGAGATCAAACCGCCGAGTGAAGCGGGTCATCGTTGGGTACTGACCCTGGTAGACTATGCAACCAGGTACCCAGAAGCCGTGCCTCTGAAGAAAATTGACACCGAGACTGTTGCCGAGGCACTTGTGGACATTTTCAGCAGAATTGGGGTTCCTGAAGAGATCCTCACAGACCTGGGGACACAGTTTGTCTCTGAATGCATGGAAGAGGTCAACAGGCTGCTGAGCATTCGTCACTTGACTACGACACCCTATCACCCGATGTGCAATGGGCTGGTCGAAAAATTCAATGCGACGCTGAAGTCCACGCTGAAGAAACTATGCAGTGAGCAGCCAAGGCAGTGGCATCGCTACATCAATGCCTTGCTGTTTGCATACAGGGAGGTGCCACAAGAGTCCACTGGATTCTCCCCGTTCGAGCTGATGTACGGGCGGACCGTGAGAGGCCCGATGCAGATACTAAAGGAATTGTGGACGAAAGATGTGGACACACCTGAAGTGAAGAACAGTTACCAGTACGTGTTCGAGTTGCGAGAGAAACTGGAGGAGACTCTCGAGATTGCTAGAGAAAACTTGAGAAAGTCTCAGGATAGCGGAAAGCACTACTACGACCGCAAAGCCGTAAACAGGAAGTTTACACCAGGTAACAAAGTGCTGATACTGCTTCCCACTGATCACAACAAACTACTGATGCAGTGGAAAGGCCCATACGAGGTTGAGGCCGTGGTAGGGATCAACGACTACAAGGTGAATGTCGGCAAGAAGTCCAAGATCTACCACGCTAACCTCCTGAAACTGTATGTGGAGAGACCTCCGGAAGCAGTACAGGTCGCAGCAATGGTGGAAGAACCAGCCGAACTAGACGAGTTCGACGGTGAGGAACTACTGGAGTTGGGAGACCTCCACAAGAAAGAGGGAGTGGATGACGTCAAGCTAGGACCTGACCTGACAGAAGATCAGCAGAAGGAGCTGCATGATTTTATGGGCGACTTCACCCATAGGTTCTCTGATGTTCCAGGCTCTACGTCCTTGGTCGAACATGAAGTCCACCTCACATCTGACGTTCCTGTTCGGTCAAAACCATACCCTATCCCGTTTCAGGCTCGGGAATCCTTGAAGAAGGACATCGACAACATGTTGAAGATGGGGGTCATCCGTGAGTCATCATCCCCTTACTCATCTCCCGTTGTTGTTGTCAAGAAGAAAGACGGTACAAACAGGGTATGCATTGACTTTAGGAAAGTCAATAAGATCACCGTGTTTGACCCTGAACCAATGCCGACGGCAACTGATCTGTTCCGACGGTTGACTGGCAGTAAGATCTTCTCAAAGATCGATCTCAGCAAGGGATATTGGCAGATTCCTGTGCGCGAAGAGGACATACCAAAGACCGCCCTTGCAACTCCAGACGGAACGTATGAGTGCCTGCGGATGCCTTTTGGCATGGTGAACAGTGGTGCTACCCTTAAGAGGGGAATGCGAAAAATGCTCAAAGGAATGAAGAATGTTGTGTACTACTGGGATGATCTGCTAGTCCACACGGAGACCTTTGCGGAGCATCTGGAGACTTTGAGGGAACTGTTTTCCCGCCTGACAAAAGCTAATCTGACCGTGAGACCCAGCAAGTGCATTTTGGGGACCGACAACGTTGACTTCATAGGTCATTCACTGAAGGAAGGTCAAAAGGGGCTTTTGTTGGAAAACGTCACCAAGATCCTCAATGCGCCACGTCCTGAAACCAAGAAGCAGGTGCGATCCTTCCTTGGATTGGCTGGGTACTACAGAGAGTTCATTCCAAACTTCGCCGCCATAACGGCGCCTTTGTCGGACATGACCCGAAAAGGATGCCCCAACCGAATACTCTGGGGATCAGCTCAGGAGAAGGCATACCAGACCGTGCGCGACCTGATGTCACGAGACCCGGTGCTACGCCTTCCTGATACTGCCAAAGAGTTCATCTTGCGTACAGACGCATCGGACGAAGGGATCGGCGCCATGCTGATGCAAGAGCATGGGGGTAAACCGTTTCCGGTCAGCTATGCCAGCAAGAAGCTGTCAGGAGCCGAGAAGAACTACTCGACCATGGAGAAAGAGTGTTTAGCCATCGTGTGGGGAATCAAGAAATTTGAACTCTACCTCCAAGGGATGAAATTCGTGCTTCAGACTGATCACAAACCCCTCACCTACCTGAACTCTGCAAAGTTTGTGAATAATCGTATCATGAGGTGGGTGATGTACTTGCAGAACTTTGATATGCGAGTGGAATCGATCAAAGGTTCAGACAATGTTGGAGCAGATTTTCTCAGCCGAGTATGTGAGTAAAACTGTGTTCATTCTCCAACAGACTAATGTACATACCTGGATTTCAATCTGTTATGTATACATAATATGTGTACAGGTAGCGTTTCAATGATTGAAAGAAATTAGGTAAATTTCTTCTGGTGTTGGGGGTAATGTTAGGAAACGCTACCGTTGCTGAGCTTTGGTTCAGTTTTGTGTGTTGCATGTAGTTGACTTATTTGTACTTTGTGAAAAAGTATCGATATTATATTTTGTAAACATAATATTTATGCGTGGACGAGAATGCAGGTGAACTTTCTAGTCCTGTCAAAACAAGTTGTTTACCATGCTGTTTTAGTCGTGAGTTCGTGGCGTTCGTTCGGATTAAGTGTGTCGGCGCTTTTGATGTACGTCAGAGAGAATGTCGCTAGTTTAGTCCATGCACGGCTCGTATAATGTAGTTGTATCATGTTCGGTCTGGAATATTCTCGAGATTGAGTATTTACTATATATGCCAGCGCGATTTGAATGTTAAAAGAGCTTCCATTTGAGTTCTGCTACGTTGTGCAGTTGTATGTATTGAATGCTGAATAAATCCTCGAACTCAATTTGACGAGTTGTTTTCTGCTGCTGCGAAGACGGGCGACGTAGAATAAAAGAACACAACTATACGACATTTGAGAACTTGTGGCAATCTCAAGTGTCGTGTAACATACACGTAGTAGTACACGTAGTAGTAGTAGCAGTAGTAGTAGTAGTAGTCATAGCAGTCATACCGGAAGTCGCAGCACCCGTAAGAGTAGTAGTAGAAGCAGCAGTGGTAGTAGCCCCAGCAGCAGTAGCAAAGTAGCAGTAACCATAGTAAAAGTAGTAGAAGCAGGAGCAGTAGAAATAGTAGTAGCAGCAGCAGTCAAAGTAGTAGGAGAATTAACGGCATTAGTTGTAATTAAGCATTAAGCCTGTCCTTAACTGGGCGAAGTCGACTACGCGAAGTATACTTCGCGAAACAGACCGTACGAAGCTTTAGTACTGAGTTTTCCGTATCAAGATTTCGCGAAGTCTTCGCGAGGTCGACTTCGGGCTCAATTAAGAACTGCCTTTAGCAACAGTAGCAGTAGTCAGTAGAGGAACTCTCCTCTGATAGTCTTAAAATGTGGGAGAATTTACGGAGCGTATCAGTGAACACACACACTAAAGCATGCTCTTCCTCTCCTTCGTGCAGGAGCGAGCACGGGTATCGGTGGCCACACGGCCAAGATGCTGTCCAAGTTCAAACCCCGCCTGGCCCTCGTGGCCCGCTCGGCCGACAAACTGAAAGACGTGCAGACACAGTGCCAGGAGGCAGGCTGCGGGAAGGGGAACGTGAGTACTGGTAGATATATACACAGTATAATATACACCATATATCACACAGTACAATATGCACTATGTATCACACAACGGACAAACTGAAAGACGTGCAGACACAATGCCAGGAGGCAGGCTGCGGTAAGGGCAACGTGAGTACTGGTAGATATACACAGTACAATATACACTATATATCACACAGTACAATATACACTATATATCACACAACTGGAGGAATACCCGGCTTCGCCGGGGTGAATCGCGAGACAGAGACAGACAGCGTGGCGGTTCACCACAATCACCTTTGAAGGCGAAGTCCTGTCAAACGGGATTGAGAATTTTAGAGCTTATTTCTTAGCCCTATATTATCTGCTGTGGCTTCCCAAATGCCAGAACATACAGACAGACAAAAACCGCTAGACCCCATCACAAACAGAACTCTACAATCCACAGGTTTTTGCCCACACACACACACAAACACACACACACACACAGAGAAGCCGTATATATATATGTATATCTATATCTATAAATATATAGAGATAGGTGACAGTGTATTTTTCGCGTGGCTATAAATTGATTCG
>NC_090257.1:31271726-31294226 GCF_037325665.1 Littorina saxatilis | reverse complement strand
CCGAGTCTCAGTGATTATTAAAAATAATGGTCGAAGTTTGCGGATCATGAAAAATGCGAGCTTCAGCGAGCTTTTTCATGACCGCGAACTGAGACCATTATTTTTAATAATCACTGAGACGAGGTATGTAACCTCTTTATTCCTCCTTTCTTCAGTTATTCAAAGAAAAGAGGAGTTTTTGTGCGAAAGTTTGATCGAATCCTATTCACTCGACCAGTCAACCTGCGCAGGCGATCGATTAATGCGCGGTTGTATAGTTCCGTGCAAATCATTCCATTCTATTACCACTTCTTGTCAGTTTCCATGTTTTGGACTAAAATCAAGTACACAGATATGTTGTTATTCTGCTGTGGCAGTAAAGGCAGATATTGTGTGTTCTGTTCATGTTTTGGTATCGCTTAGGATAATGTTCTTTCGTCAAAAGGGACCAGTAGCAGACGAACTTTTGCACCCGTGTTCCAACGTTAAAAACTGTAGGAAGTTCAGTTTTCTGGGAAAATTAATGTATGAAACCGCTTTATGTTCTTTAAATTGATGAAATGTGTGCATTTGGTTGCGTGTGATCTGTTTATAAAATGAAATATTGTTGAAAACTGACCGTCGGATTGCAATCTGTCGTCGAAGAAACTGAGTGAAAAGAAATTTGAAAGGGGAACTACTCTTGTCGCTAGACAAAGTATGAGAGTTACTAGCCTTGGGAATTTGCTTGTGTTGAACGTTTGTGCACGGCAGATCTAGATTCAAAAAACAACCGAACTCATGGATTTTATATGGAGATTCATGTGTTCACGCCTGTAGTTGTTAATTTAAATGCGGTATGTACGTTTGTATTGTTTGCTCCAGAGATGTATACTTTGCAGGGCCGGACCAAATGAGTTGTAAGGGGGGGGGGGGGGTTCCTCCTTTTTTGGGGGGGCAAATCAGCGAAGTGGCGAAGCCACAAGCGCGCGCCTACAAAGCAGGCGCGCGAACTAGGGGGGTCCGGGGGCATGCTCCCCCGGAAAATTTTTGAAAAACGGTTAAAATCTGTGCAATCTGGTGCATTCTGGGCCTTGTTTTGAGGGTTAAGAGCAGCATTGTGTGGGGGGGGGGGGGGGTACCTTTTTCTCATCGGATTTCACATTGAATAAAATTTGTTAGAGACACACACAAAATTTATTTCAAAAAAAAAAAAAAAAAAACAGCACTCAAAGCAAGGTACATGCTTTTTCCAGGGGTGGGGTTCCGGAACCCCTGGAACCCCCCCCTGGGTCCGGCCCTGCTTTGTACATTAGCGCGTTCGGAACTTTTCAGTCGCAAAAGTAGTACCGACACTGTCACACAGAACAGCTTCTCGACCCATTGGGATGATTACGCTATCGAGGATTCAGGCTGTTGCTGGCTCGTTATTTGTTTGGTTGCTGGGTGTTTATCGAAAAATAACTAGCCCTACAAGTTTACAGAGGTAAAGAAGCAGAGGGGGGAATAAGTAATTATACCGGCCATTCACTAGCTTAAAGTTGTCCTAGGCTTGGCTATATTTTGGAGACATTTTGGACTAGTTTTCTGGCGAATTGGACATCAAAAACGTTAAGTAACATTTGATGTGCTGTTACAATGTAGACACAACTGTAAGGATTTGCTCGAAAATGCTTCGTAACTATGCTAGTTAAATAGGTCAAATGTAATCTTCGTATGTGATGTCACCCATTTAACCCTCAAACCGAACTCTGTTGCACTTTAGGCGATCTTAGTTCACAGCGTGTCAAATACGGGCCCCTCTCAGGACCGACAAGTAGAACGGAAATAAAAACATGTCGCGTGAAGCGATATTAAAACATTTAGTCAATCTGTCGGTCTAAAACTGAAAGATCAACATCGACAAGACTACATGCAGTAAGGCTTGGCTAGTCGATCTGAATGACAACTGAAGTGGAACAAACCTATTAAATCCTTTTTGCTTGAGTTGTATGCTACACACATGATTCTTTCTTTCTTTATTTGGTGTTTAACGTCGTTTTCAACCACGAAGGTTATATCGCGACGGGGAAAGGGGGGAAATGGGATAGCCACTTGTCAATTGTTTCTTGTTCACAAAAGCACTAATCAAAAATTTGCTCGAGGGGCTTGCAACGTAGTACAATAGTATATTACCTTACTGGGAGAATGCAAGTTTCCAGTACAAAGGATTTAACATTTCTTACATACTGCTTGACTAAATTCTTTACAAAAATTGACTATATTCTATACAAGAAACACTTAACAAGGGTAAAAGGAGAAACAGAATCCGTTAGTCGCCTCTTACGACATGCTGGGGAGCATCGGGTAAATTCTTCCCCCTAACCCGCGGGGGGATACACACATGATATCATTTTTACTCTGCAATGATTGCAGGGTGGGAGGAACGACGACGGACACTCAGGCTGAAATGATGAAGGCCATGGGTACCGAATTGGTCAGTATTACATTTCGAGTGTACATAACAATAACAATACAGTACTTGTATGGTACGTTTTCTTTGACACACTCACCCTGTCTGTAAACGATAATACCTTGAACATGTCGTACGAATTATCAGGACATTATTATCATTCTCGTCAAACTTCAGGTGGACACAACAGCCTCCACCAAGCTGCAGCCTCTGGGAGGCTTCTGCAGCATGGAAGATATCGGCAAGGTCGTGACCTTCCTGGCTTCTGACCTCTCCGCCGCCATGACAGGCACGTGTCTTCCGGTGGATAGAGGCTTTTCGCTTGTCTCCCCTGCCTTGCCCGACGAAGTCCTGGAACGCCTGTCTGCCATGAAGAATATCGGCGACACGAACCCAATGTCTACGCAGCAACGCACGGAGCAGATGAAAGCGATGGCACAGGCAAAGAAGGATGGGAACAAGCCGTCAGAATCGTAAAATGGAGATGTAGAAAGGTTCCTATCTGCATGGGAAGTGTAGTACATAGTTACGCTCTTCACTTTTTACGGTTGGGTCGTTGGCATCTCCCGCTAAAATGCTATTTACTTTTCCCGTTCACGTTCTGGGACTAAAGGCTATCTAGAGAGGGCAAATTAAATTGTTTTGAGCGCTCTAGTACCGTTAGTTTGTCAGGAACCGGAGGTGGTCCATATTAGGTGCCGGTCCATATTAGGCGGCCTTCCCCTAACTACAGCATGCTTCACAATAGTTGTCATATTATTGTTACAGATTTACTCATGTTCAGGTTACTGTTGCTGTGTTCCTCATAATTCTTGTGATTCTTTTAAAATGTCTTATTAGTCTTGTATGATGAAATAAAATGTCAATGAAAATCTGGATTTAATGGTGTTATCCTTTTATGTCTAAGCGTTGATACCGAATCACAAAGGCCAAAATCTCTAGTCAAATTTGATTTTGACCTGCTTTTGTGATTAATATTCCACTCGTAGGTGCACACGTATATATGTGTTTAGTTTGCGCGTGCGTGCAGCAGTGTGTGTGTGCGTGCGGGTGCGTGCGTACGTGTATGTGTGTATGTGTATGTGTGTGTGTGTGTGTGTGTGTGTGTGAGTGCGTGTGTGTGTGTCTGTGTGTGCCTGTGTGTGTGTGCCTGTCTGTGTGTGCCTGTCTGTGTGTGCCTGTCTGTGTGTGTGTGTGTGTGTGTGTGTGTGTGTGTGTGTGTGTGCGTGCGGTAAATGATTGGCTGTAACCAGGTTACCTAAGTTGTTTCATTGATTTTGTTCGGAATTTCTCGTTATTAATGTTAATTAAACTTGTTACCTACAAAACTCACAGTTTTCAATTGCTTCGTGCGTCTGGGCTTCTTGACAAGTACTCTTGATGTGGGTACCATTGTGTTCTTAAGACGCCGCACTTTCCTCAAATGTGTGCTTCCCTGTGTATTAGCGGATCACGGACGGGCGCTGTGGCGGGGTGGTAAGACGTCGGCCTCCTAATCGGAAGGTCGTGAGTTCGAATCCCGGCCGCGGCCGCTGGTGGGTTAAGAGTGGAGATTTTTTTCGATCTCCCAGGTCAACTTATGTGCAGACTTGCTAGTGACTTAACCCCCTTCGTGTGTACACGCAAGCACAAGACCAAGTGTGCACGGAAAAGATCCTGTAATCCATGTCGGAGTTCGGTGGGTTATGGAAACACGAAAATACCCAGCATGCCTACTCAACGAAAGCGGAATGAGCTGACTATGCTCTCAGAGTATAGTGTGGGGAACCCAAATGGGCAAACGAGCTCACACGTAACCAGACAATTCTGGAACGCTGAAGAAGAGAAGAAGTGGATCACAAAGTGACTGTAGGGCACAGGAGCTTGTTTCAAAGTGCCGGTCGATTATTATTTACCCCTTCATCCTTACTCTATCCTTACTACAGACACGCGCTTCGTTCAATAACTCATTTTCTTGATCTGCTCTAAATCTAAAACTCTCTTAGCGCACTGTGATCTCTCAATGACTTAAATGATAATAAAAAAAACGCTCGCGCTGGACCCGAGTACTCTTCAGACTGGCTCGCTCCCCCAGTATGAAAGTTTTTGTCTTGTGCACGTTTAAGACCAAGTGATTGCTCTGTGTGAATTACAGGCATTCCCTTTGCTATATAAGTACATTGCATGCGAGCCGAGGATGTGCGTGGTGACTGGCCTTTCTCTTTTATTTGATCACAGTGAAAAATATACTGCCGACCCTCTTCATAACTGGTGAACTGGTGGCCCACGAAGTTCTTTTACTGTCCTGGCTCGCGGATTCTTGCATTTATCACGCCCCAGGTAGTTTTACCAAATTCTTTAATGTAAAGTGAAGGTAAAAGACTGAAACATATGTAAACAAAGGAAACCATAAGAAAAAATACAAATTAATATGATAAGAATCAAAACACAAAATCGCGACCTCTAAACCACCGCAGTCGCGACCGAGCAACCAACGCTTGGTAGAAAATGGGGTACACAAAAAATCAAATTATTCAAACACACAACGCGCAAAGCCTGGCAAATCGTCTCGCATGCGAGACGCATGCTTTTTATGAGCTATATTTCTCGTCACTGTGTGACGCGTTCGGCTGTTCTATCAGCTCAATGGCTGCGTGTTGCCCCGCCGGTGTGAACTCCTCCTACGGCCAAGTCGTTTTTGTGGTTTATTTCGCATTTAGGTCCCAGGTAACATTATGAAGTTTTAATACGATCAATCGGACCTATTATCAAGTTAGTGTATCAACTTTTGAACGAACTGCGCCCAGTAGTTTCCCAGCAATAAGCTGTTAAGTGGAGAAACACACACACACACACACACAGACACACACACACACACACACACACACAGACACAGAATTAAAGTCTGCTGAGCCCAAGTACTAGCGTACTCGGGGATAATGATGATACATATATGGCGCAAATCCTAAAATTGTTCCAAGCGCCTCACTAAAACATACACAAAGAAATAATTGTGTACACAATGCCAAATCAGACAGCAATACACATCGAAGTAATCTTATACAGTTTACACACTTTACAACACATACACATGGTTTTTAAAATACATAGCACACACTAAAGAAGATGAATTATACACAAATAGCTCAGCCTTGAACAAAACGGAAGTTATCTTTATAAGAGAACATGGCTTTGAGCTTTTTGTGTACCGGTAGCGAGCGATTCACCAACAAAACGTCAGTATGCAAAACCCTTCTACCTGCAATAACATGCCATAACAATGATGTACTTTACTGGACTCTAAGAGTACATGTCCTCTTAGCTGATAACACATGCACCTTTGTTTGACCAACATCTGGTGGAGTTGTACAAATAGACAGCCTTGTGCAACGATTGCGCTGGGGGCCCGGGTAGCTCAGGTGGTAGAGCACTGGACTTGTGATCGAAAGGTCGCTGGTTCGAATCCGGGCCGGGACGGACACAGGTCAACTTTATGTGCAGACCCAGAGACGGTATCCATCTCCCACCCCCGTGTCACCACAGTGGCACGTAAAAGACCTCGGTCATTCTGCCATAAGTGCAGATGGCTGATACCACCTAAACACGCATACACTTGTGTATCTCATCTAAAGTCGGGTTAAAACCCGGGAACATGCCCCTAATGGCTTTGCCGTGAGGGCGTAAAACTTGAATTTCTCTCTCAACGATTGCGCTTTTTGGTCACAACTAGGCGAGTGTCCACACTGTGTATGCATATATCTAAGGTTGCTGAACAACCGTCACTTACTTTTGGTGACAGAGACAAAACTCTAAACACAGATAGACTGCTAACGTTCCAAAATTCAGAATCAAGATACAACAATTGTCAGTTATTGGAACGTTTAATATTTGTACATAATCGTACAAAAACCGTTACATTTGAAGTACAGTCTGTCTACTCGGAAGACCACGGGGTCGATGTACTACAAATGTAACGTTTGTGTGACAGAGACAGTTTGAATGTGAAAATAGCTGTCACATTTCCCGCAACACTGCACACAAAAAAAAGTATCGAAAACTGTGTGTGTCTGGACTGTTCAAGATTACGTCTACAGTAGTTGTCCGAGAGAGACAAACCTTCACATTTGTCATCATGGAATCTCTGTTGAACAAGGTCATTATTATAACCGGTGAGTATGAATTATGCTAGGTCAGGTTGTTGTTGTTGTTGTTGTTGTTGTTGTTGTTGTTGTTGTTGTTGTTGTTGTTGTAGTTGTTGTTGTTGTTGTTGTTGTTGTTGTTTGTTGTTTTGTTCTGTTTTGGGGGAGGGGTGGGGGGGCGGGGAGGTAATGATGGTCTGTGTGTCTAACTATCCGAAGAGTGAATCATCATGAGTGTAGTACTTGTAGTAGCAGTGGGAGTCAAAGATGCAGTAGTGGACGCGGCAGCCGAAGCGTTTGTAAAAGCAGAGTTAAGGGCAGAATATACCTGCGCAGTTTCAGCGGCACAGACGACGCACTGCATATTATTGATGCTGCGATCGGGATTATGACGAGAACTTGGCCTGTTTTCCTTTCACGCAACGTGTAGCGGGCTTGGATAAGCTGCAGTGCGTCGTCTGTCCTGCTGAAGTTACATATGTGAGCGCCGGGCCTACCAGTTGTAGTACACGCGGCAGCCGCAGCGTTAGTAGACGCAGAGTTATGAGTAGTTCTACTAGTTGCAGTAGAGGCAGAGTTATGAGTAGTTCTACTAGTTGCAGTAGAGGCAGAGTTATGAGTAGTTCTACTAGTTGCAGTAGAGGGAGAGTTATGAGTAGTTCTACTAGTTGCAGTAGAGGCAGAGTTATGAGTAGTTCTACTAGTTGCAGTAGAGGCAGCAGCAGTAAGACTAGCAGTACAGTGAAACCTCGTTTGACGACCCGCAAAAACGTAGAAAATCAAGGGAAGGAGTCTTGAAATTCAGCATAATGTAAAGATTAGTGATAGGTACTCTATGGGCAGGAAAAAGTTAGTCTTAAATGGGTAGAGGGTGTCTTAAAAGGCGACGGGGTGTCTGGACAGGGTAGGGAGAAGAGCTACATAAACAGTATAGTAGCAGCAGACACAAACAGACACACACGCGCATAGAACCACACCCTCTCCCACATACACATGCGCGCGTATACTGTACATACGCACAAACACATAATCGTACACACACACACACACACACACACACACACACACACACACACACAAGCGAATACACAAACAAGCGAATACACACACACACATCGTCGCGATATAACCTTCGTGGTTGAAAACGACGTTAAACACCAAATAAAGAAAAAAGAACACACACACACACACACACACACACACACACACACACACACATACATACACACGCACACACACACACACACACATAATACACACACACACACACACGTACACACACACACACACCGTGCACACACACAAGCGAATACACACACACACACGCACACACACACACACACACACACACACACGCGTACACGCACGCACACACAGACACACACACGCACACACACACACACACACACACACACACACACACACACACACACAAACACTAAAAGTAGTTAGTGCGTGATGCTCTTTCTCTCCTTCATGCAGGAGCCAGCACTGGTATCGGTGGCCACACGGCCAAGATGCTGTCCAAGTTCAAACCCCGCCTGGCCCTCGTGGCCCGGCCGACAAACTAAAAGACGTGCAGACACAGTGCCAGGAGGCAGGCTGCGGGAAGGGCAACGTGTGTACTGGTTGATACACACAGTACAATATACACTATATATCACACAGTACAATATACACTACATATCACACAGTACAATATACACTATATATTACACAGTACAGTAAATACTATATATAGCACAGCGGACAAACTGAAAGAAGTACAGAAACAGTACCACTACCAGGGGGCAGGCTGTGGGAAGGGCAACAGGAGTACTGATAGATATACACAACACAATATACACTATATATCACACAGTACAATATATAGAGATTACACAACGTCATCGAGTGAGGGACCGAAAAATATTGAAACTCGAGGATGATTTTTTTGTGGTATCAACCGAGACCGTAGGTCGAGGTTGATACCACACAAAAAAATCATCCGAGAGTTTCAATATTTTTTGGTCCCTCACAAGATGACGTTTGTGTAATTTGTGTATACAATGATCAACGACAAAGACAAAAATTAAAACAAAAACAACACGAACTCTTTTCCATCGAGGAATGGTGGAAGGAAAATAACACAACCGGAAATAGATCTAGATCTAAATTGATCTCTATGACCCGTGCCTTGATACCATTGAGATCATAGGAGATGCACAGCAGTGCCGATACCAGGTTTCTTTAGCTTCACTTTAAAATGATATCAGAACGATAGTTATTCACTTGAAAGTGAACACAGGAGAGTTGTATACATACTATATATAACACAGCTGAGAAACTGAAAGACGTACAGATACTGTGCCAGGAGGCATGCTGCGGGAAGGGCAAGGTGAGTACTGGTAACAATACAGAGTAGCCTACAATACAATGTATACAATAGATAACAAGAAGGGCAAAGCCCATACGACTCACATGCTTGACCTTGACCTTTAACTTTAACCAAATAACTAAACCTAGCAATGACATCATACACTAAGAACTGCTTTACACATTTTTCCTACCAAAATACATGTGACCTTGACCCAAGGTCAAGGTCATCCAAGGTCATGCAACACAAAGCTGTTAATTCAAGACATAGGAAGTACAATGGTGCTTATTGGCTCTTTCTACCATGAGATATGGTCACTTTTAGTGGTTCACTACCTTATTTTGGTCACATTTCATAAGGGTCAAAGTGACCTTGACCTTGATCATATGTGACCAAATGTGTCTCATGATGAAAGCATAACATGTGCCCCACATAATTTTTAAGTTTGAAACAGTTATCTTCCATAGTTCAGGGTCAAGGTCACTTCAAAATATGTATACAATCCAACTTTGAAGAGCTCCTGTGACCTTGACCTTGAAGCAAGGTAAACCAAACTGGTATCAAAAGATGGGGCTTACTTTGCCCTATATATCATATATAGGTGAGGTATTGAATCTCAAAAACTTCAGAGAAAATGGGAAAAATGGGAAAAATAGCTGTTTTTTAGGCAACATTTATGGCCCCTGCGACCTTGACCTTGAAGCAAGGTCAAGATGCTATGTATGTTTTTTGGGGCCTTGTCATCATACACCATCTTGCCAAATTTGGTACTGATAGACTGAATAGTGTCCAAGAAATATCCAACGTTAAAGTTTTCCGGACGGACGTCCGGACGGACGGACGGACGTCCGGACGGACGGACGGACGGACGGACGGACGACTCGGGTGAGTACATAGACTCACTTTTGCTTCGCATGTGAGTCAAAAATGATTACGAGTAAACAGTAGGTATGTAACCTAGTACATCCACTGTAACCTCTGATATGGTATACGCAGAGAGGTTACCTCATGTCTTAACTATATCACATGTTCACCATAAGCCGTAGGCTTGTTGTTATTTTCACCTTATGTCGATGTACATTTCCTGAACATGTAAAATATGAATAAACATTGTTTAAACCAACTATATCATATCTCTCTACATGTGTGTTACGTAAATTAGGTTAAGTGGTCAAACCATTGTCTCAGTGATTTTTAGGGTGCATATTATTGCTTCATGCGTTAAATATTACAGGTACTTGCATTGCCCGCTGACGGCAAACAGGAGGATCTGAGTAAAATCATCTCGGACACTGTCAACGCGTTTGGTAAACTAGACGTGCTAGTGAGTTCACTTTGTGGGTTCTGGTCTGTTAATATGTTCGCGCGCTCGTGCGTGTGTGTGTGTGTGTGTGTGTGTGTGTGTGTGTGTGTGTGTGAGTGTGTGTGTGTGTGTGAGTGTGTGTGACGGTGTGTGTCTGTGTGTGTGTGTGCGTGTGTGTATCTGTGTGTCTGTGTGTCTGTCTGTCTGTCTGTCTGTCTGTGTTGTTTTTTCCAGTGCGTGTGCTTGTGTTCGCGCGTGTAGACAACCGTACGTGAGTGCGTGCGCGGTTGATTTTACGGTTAAGAAGACAAGTCAGAGAGTGGTATAGTTCTATTTTTTTGGTAAAGACACCTAATTATTGGTTACTTTACTGATCATAAATTTATTTATTCATTTATTTATAAATGCTTCTTCTTTATAATGTAATGTTATTATTTCAGGTGAACAACGCTGCAGCCTTTGTGTTTAACGACGTGGAAACCACGACACCTGAGGGATTTGATCGAACAATGGCCGTTAACATCCGGGCACCTTTCTTCCTCTCTCAGTGCAAGTCAGACTAATTAAAATATGCTTTAGATTGATCTGTTTTGGGTTGATGAGAGCATTATTTGAAAAGAAGACTACTTGATATATTTTTTTGAAATCTCGAGGGTTAGTTATAGGTAATTTTCAGCAAGCTTTTTAATAAATTAATGAAAATAGCCTTTAGCTTTTATTTTCTTCGATTTGTTGAAGGGGGTCCATATTAGGGGACTCACACATTGAGTTTTTGCTATTATTTTTGTTTGCAGTAGAAACTCGGGGTCAACACTGCTAAAAATGTAACAAATACGGTCTTAGCTGTCATATAGTTATAGAAATTTGTGTGTGAAAACAGCTTTGGCTGTGGACAGAAACGAGTCCGTTTTAGGCGCCAAATTTAAATTGAACGCTGCGAAAAGAGAACAAGAAGAGCAAACGCTCGATCGAGTCACTTTCGCAGTTCTGAATATTATATGAGGCATCAGATGGACAGGAAGAAATTGCTATTCACAACACAATGAGTCACGTTCACATAAAATTTGAGCCCGGTCACTTTTATAGTTTCCGAGAAAAGCCCAACGTTAAGTTGTGTGTTGCCGAACAGAAAAGGCTAGTTATCTCCCTTGTTTTTCTGATAACGTTCGTAAAAGGCTACAGATGTAAATACTTTGATGTAAAGAATAATCCTACAAAGTTTCAATCACATCCGATGAACTTTGTCAAAGATATAAAATGTCTAATTTTTCCTTTGACGCTGACCTGTGACCTTGAAAAAGGTCAAAGGTCAACGAAACCATCGTTAAAGTGTAGAGGTCATTGGAGGTCACGACTAAACAAAATATGAGCCCGATCGCTTTGATAGTTTCCGAGAAAAGTCCAACGTTAAGGTGGTGTCTACGGACGGCCGGCCGGCCGGCCGGACGGCCGGCCGGACAGACTAACACTGACCGATTACATAGTCACTTTTTCTCAAGTGACTCAAAAACAAGAAGAGAAAAAGCCTAACGGTTTTGAGGTTTGTGTTTCTGTAACTGTTTTGGGATGTGCAAGTTATCCAGAGAGGTTGAATACAGCGAATGAAATTGTTTTGAGCGCTCCAGTGCCCTTTGCCCTAATTGGCAGAACAGGAGGTGGTCCATATTAGGAGCCGGTCCATATTAGGAGCCCTTCCCCTACATCTCGTACAATATTGTATGAAAAACACTGAAAACTAAGTAAATTTGTGCAATGGTACAGCAACAATTGTGATCTGAATGGATTGCCCCAGATTGCTCTGAGTTTGAAACATGCTGCAGGTAAACCTATAAATATATATATTCATAAAGGCTTGACATGAACACAGTAAGTACCATTCACACTCTTTCAAAATACTTATATTGCTCGCTGTCAATAAGAAGCGACCATTTGTGTTTTTGATTCAGTTGTCTGGGGTCCTGCAGCTAAGACAGAAAGATGTAAAAGCTATAGACTTTCCTCAGCTCCCTTAATGTCGACCGTAAGCTTACTGCTTCACATACAAAAGCAGTGGACGTAAACGCCATACACACAAATTATAACACTTTATATTGTTATTTTGAAATATAGGGGGATTTTTACAGTGATTCGTGAAGGCCTCTTCACTGGTCCATATATGGGCGCCCAGGCTCCTAATATGGACCATTTGTGATTTTGTTTCTGTATTTAATTTTTGCTGCATGTCTATCAAAGCTATTTCACTCTAATTATGCCTAACGGTTAACCTAAGAGAGGAAGACTACCAAACACAAAATGAAACGTCTTCGCAAGAAAACAAGCTAGTTATCAGCATGAAACAAAAAGTGGTCCATTATAGGGAGCCCTTCACCTATATTATATTGTATGGATTTTGGGGATTTTGAGATGTAGGAAATCCATCCTGATCAAAATTGTTTCTTTAATATTCCACTAATACACGCAGTGTTCCTTAAACTTTGAATTTTGAGGTAGGCCTATTTTCAGTTTATTTCATATGCTTTTTGTTTAAATGAAGTTTCCATCAGCTTGTGATGTTTACTTTGGACATAGTATATAACTTCAGCATGCTGCAAACTAAGAGCAAAAGTCAATCCATTCTGAATCCAATTGTTCAAATGTTAGGCCAATGCTACAATTTACTCAGTTTCAAGTCACTATCGCATATTACTTATCAGATAATTCTTCTGATTCTTTTAAAAGGTATCAGTTCTGAATGATGAAATAGGCTAAAAATGTCAATGAAAATCTTGATTTATTGTATTATTCATTTCATATTTCAGCTTTGATAACGAATATCTTACATCTCGACTGGTGTTTGAATTTGACCTGCATTTGAGAGTTTACATATGGACCTATTACGGCGTGTGCGCTCGTGTGTGTGTGTGTGTATGTTTGCGTGTGTGTGTTTGTATGCATGTGTAAGCGCGTGTGTGTGTGTGCATGTGTGTGTGTGCATGTGTGTGTGTGTGTGTGTGGGGTACGTTACTGTAACGAGGTTACGCAAAGTTGCTTGATTGGCGCTTTTTGTTTGAGTGGCTAGGTTAAGTTATTATAAGTCGTAATTTGATTTGTTAATTATTTAAAAAGCATTTCAGTGTGTCCCGACTCCGTTCATATCGAACCGCAATTAACAGTTCGGATGCTTTGTTCACACACACACACACACACACACACACACACACACACACACACACACACACACACACACACACACACACACACACACACACACACACACATACACACATACACACACACACGCTCACGTGGTTCAACTAAAATGAGAAACTATCATGTTTTATTCAAATAAGCGAAACATTCGTCGTCATGGTATCGTGTCCAGTGTGACAGTCAGCCAAAGCAAGATGTGATTCAAGTCTGTCTTCTTCTGCGAGTTATTGAAACCTATATAAACTTGGCCAACAAATTATTGCAACAAATTTCAAACCCAAATTAAAGCATTAATCCCCGTGTCATTTCATTAAAACTGTATATGCCAGTTAAGACCGTTCACTTAACCTCCAGGGTCACCTTTTGGATTAAATATTTCTTTTACAGGGATCACGTGACCGCCGCTCAAGTAAGGGTACCCTCAAAATCGACCAGACAAAAACGGAATAGCCGAATGAAAAATTGACAAGAAATCACAATTGGCAAAACTTTGCAACTTTGACATACGAGAAGAAAGTCAAACCAATTATCTACCTGAATAGATTGTTTTGTTTTGCTACCTTGCGTATTTCGCGTGCTATGCTATTCCTACTGATGCAGGTGTCGATCGCAAGAGCGGTCAAAAACGGGACTTTTTGCGTCATTTTTTAGGGGTATCATGACAAAAAAGTCTGCACTTTAGCAATGATTTGGTGGATTGCTTTGAAACTTTAGGAATATTTTACCAACATACTAGAGATACTTCGAGCAAAATTATGGAATGTTACAGGTGTTTGGTAAAATGTTATGCAATTTTTCGAAAGAAGAAAGTCTCGTCATAGGATTGTTCCCTTGGGTCCAAAAAATGCATGACTTTGCATGTCTTTAGAAAAATGATTGATACACACACTGCTGAAGTTTTATGTGCGTGTAAGCACTGACGCAAATGTGCTGGGCCTGTAAACACGCTACATATTTAAGCGATGATTCTGGTGCCACAGCAATGCCCAGCCAAGCGTGACCGTAGCATGTTTTAACAAGAAGGGCAAAGCCCATACGACTCACATGCTTGACCTTTACATGACCTTGACCTTCAGCTAAACCTAGCAATGACATCATACACTAAGAACTGCTTTACACATTTTTCCTACCAAAATACATGTGACCTTGACCCAAGGTCAAGGTCATCCAAGGTCATGCAAAACAAAGCTGTTAATTCAAGACATAGGAAGTACAATGGTGCTTATTGGCTCTTTCTACCATGAGATATGGTCACTTTTAGTGGTTCACTACCTTATTTTGGTCACATTTCATAAGGGTCAAAGTGACTTTGACCTTGATCATATGTGACCAAATGTGTCTCATGATGAAAGCATAACATGTGCCCCACATAATTTTTAAGTTTGAAACAGTTATCTTCCATAGTTCAGGGTCAAGGTCACTTCAAAATATGTATACAATCCAACTTTGAAGAGCTCCTGTGACCTTGACCTTGAAGCAAGGTAAACCAAACTGGTATCAAAAGATGGGGCTTACTTTGCCCTATATATCATATATAGGTGAGGTATTAAATCTCAAAAACTTCAGAGAAAATGGGAAAAATGTGAAAAATAGCAGTTTTTTAGACAACATTGATTGCCCCTGCGACCTTGACCTTGAAGCAAGGTCAAGATGCTATGTATGTTTTTTGGGGCCTTGTCATCATACACCATCTTGCCAAATTTGGTACTGATAGACTGAATAGTGTCCAAGAAATATCCAACGTTAAAGTTTTCCGGACGGACGGACGGACGGACGGACGCCGGGACGGACGGACGGACGGACGGACGGACGGACGGACGGGCGGACGACTCGGGTGAGTACATAGACTCACGTTTGCTTCGCATGTGAGTCAAAAACAGCTGTAAGCGCGAAACAGCGTGAACGTTCCATTTTTTTCTCATGTGTTTGCATGACTAGCAAATTAACGCCAGCGGCTACACGCAAATGAAACTTAGGCAGAATCTGTATCAATCATTTATCTGTGAATATACAAAGTCATGAATTTTTTTAAGACAAGTGAACAATCCTATGACAAGTTTAACAACATTTTCCGAAACATTGCGTCACATCTGGATAAACAACCGTAACAATCCAAACTTTCGCACGAAGTATCTCTGGTATGTTGGTAAAATATTCCTAAAGTTTCAGAGAAATCCACCAAGTCATTGCTAAAATGTAGCGCTTTTTGACATGATACCCATAAAAATTGACGTAAAACGTTCCGTTTTTGACCGCTCTTCCGATCGACACCTGCATCAGTAGGAATAGCATAGCACGCGAAATATGCAAGGTAGCAAAACAAAACAATCTGTTCAGGGTAGATAACAATTATTGGTTTGACTTTCTTCTCGTATGTCAAAGTTGCAAAGATTTGCCTATTGTGATTTCTTGTCAATTTTTCATTCGGCTCTTCCGTTTTTGTCTTGTCGATTTTGAGGGTACCCTTACTTGAGCGGCGGTCACGTGATCCCTGTAAAAGAAATATTTAATCCAAAAGGTGATCCTGAAGGTTAAGTGAACGGTCTTAACTGGCATATATACAGTTTCAATGAAATGACACGGGGATTAATGCTTTAATTTGGGTTTGAAATTTGTTGCAATAATGTTTTGGCCAACTTTATTATTATTGATACGGGTTTTTTTAACAGCGTCTTTTCATTTTATCATATTGCTCCGGAAGTTAATTCTCCGCCTCGTCAAAGCATCTTCAACCATTTTTCGCAATGCTTCAAATTTAACAATGTTTTCGTCGAGCTACAAATACATGCCAAGAAATGATTTCCCTTTCTGAAGTGCTTCAAACGGTGCAACCGAGGGCGGGGATGTAGCTCAGTCGGTAGCGCGCTGGATTTGTATCCAGTTGGCCGCTCTCAGCGTGAGTTTGTCCCCACGTTCGGCGAGAAATTTATTTCTCAGAGTCAACTTTGTGTGCAGACTCTCCTCGGTGTCCGAACACCCCCGTGTGTACACGCAAGCACAAGTGCGCACGAAAAAGATCCTGTAATCCATGTCAGAGTTCGGTGGGTTATAGAAACACGAAAATACCCAGCATGCTTCCCCCGAAAACAGCGTATGGCTGCCTAAATGGCGGGGTAAAAAACGGTCATACACGTAAAATTCCACTCGTGCAAAAAACACGAGTGTACGTGGGAGTTTCAGCCCACGAACGCAGAAGAAGAAGAAGAAGAAGAAGGTGCAACCGAGAGAAAAGCAGTTAAAGCATAAGACCGTATCACAAACATTTCAGACTGTTTTTTTAATGTGGTTTTTGTCTCAAACAATTAACGACTGTTTTATTTCCGCCTAAAAAGACAAAAACTTTAACATTTGCTCCAGTTTTGCTATTGATGCAAATTTGAAAATGACTCCTCAAAACCTGTCATTAGAATCTGCGGGCAAATTTTATTTTCGGTACACTTCCGACAAACTATCTTTATTACCCTTCGTGTACCCTTCCGACGAATTATAACTACAAGCCTTCATTTACCCTTTCGACAAATAATCATCATGGACCCTCTTCTTTCCCACCAGCCCTGATCACCCTTCCTGTACCCTTTGGACGAAGAATTATTACTAGGCCTACCCCCATACCTAAAAACAAAAATGAACCACAAAACAAAACAAGTCCGTCCGCAGAGTGTGTGTGTGTGCGCGCACGTGTGTGTGTGTGTGTGTGTGTGTGTGTGTGTGTGTGTGTGTGTGTGTGTGTATCTCCCTCTCTCTCTCTAAGGCGCACGAGGCTTGGCACCCTTAGCCATGGATCCGATCTGCTCGAGACGCAACTGGGTGGCCACTGGGTTGAAGTCGCCCATGTTCTTCATGGCAGACAGCTGCTCAGATACAGCTTCGGGCTGGGCGGGGGGCACGACCAGCGAGCCTCTGTCCACGGGTATGGAGGTACCGGTCATGGCGCAGGACAGGTCGGAGGACAGGAAGCCGATGACCTTGGCTACGTCCTCCATACTGCACGTGCCGCCTAGAGGCTGGATCTTCTTCAGGTCCGACAGCTCGTACATCTGACAACGACGAGATTTTTGAGTTAACCGGACGTTTGCTTGTTGTTATCTGTGTGTGTGTGTGTGTGTGTGTGTGTGTGTGTGCGTGTGCGTGTTTGTGTGTGTGCGTGTTTGTGGGTGTGTGTATGTTAGTGTGTGGGAGTGTGTGTGTGTGTGTGTAAGTTAGTGTGTGTGTGTGTGTGTGTGTGTGTGTGTGTGTTAGTGTGTGTGTGTGCGTGCGAGCGAGTGTGTGTGTGTGCGTGCGAGCGAGTGTGTGTGTGTGTGTGTGGTGTGTGTATGTGTGTGTGTGTGTGGGGGGGGGGGATTAGAAAACGTTCACAATCTCAGATCTGTCCAGGGTCTGACATTGGGAAAGACGATCTCTCCACACTGTCACATGCCACAAATGAACGACCTCGGTGCTCTCTGTGCTCAGTAGGAATGTTATTGTGGGATGCATTAACTTCCTAAAACGACACTGACTGCATTCATTAACAACATTAATTCACAACAAAACTCCTCACTGTGCAAAGAGAGCACCCAGGGTGTTCACTTTTGGTATGTGACTAAGTAGAGGGATGGTCTTTTAGTATGCAAAGAGAGCACCCAGGGTGTTCACTTTTGGTATGTGACTAAGTAGAGGGATGGTCTTTTAGTATGCAAAGAGAGCACCCAGGGTGTTCACTTTTGGTATGTGACTAAGTAGAGGGATGGTCTTTTAGTATGCAAAGAGAGCACCCAGGGTGTTCACTTTTGGTATGTGACTAAGTAGAGGGATGGTCTTTTAGCATGCAAAGAGAGCACCCAGGGTGTTCACTTTTGGTATGTGACTAAGTAGAGGGATGGTCTTTTAGTATGCAAAGAGAGCACCCAGGGTGTTCACTTTTGGTATGTGACTAAGTAGAGGGATGGTCTTTTAGTATGCAAAGAGAGCACCCAGGGTGTTCACTTTTGGTATGTGACTAAGTAGAGGGATGGTCTTTTAGCATGCAAAGAGAGCACCCAGGGTGTTCACTTTTGGTATGTGACTAAGTAGAGGGGTGGTCTGTTAGTATGCAAAAGCATGACTCCAGATCTGAGACGATGAGTCTGACTGTTTCAACGAAGAGTGTGCGTTTAAATTTATTCTTCAAAAGAAATTCCCACTTTGCACCGAATGCAGCCACGCCATTGATTATTGGTATGAGTCAAAGGGAAAAGATGCTCTTATTCCGTGTGAAAGAATGGCAATATCAGAGTCTGTGGCGGTGATCATGATCGTGTCGATTGGAAGGACGGCACATTTAAAGCTGCATGGAACGCGAAGGCAAGTGGTGTGTAAGTAATACTGACCACTTCATTGCCCAGCAATTGCAGAGATTCGCTCTGTGTGTCCGTCATCGTACCTCCGACACTGAAAACAGAGATAAATGACAATCAGTCATTTTTAATTGATAAATTGCGTTTTACAAAGCATTGGGCAGTGAAATCCAGGTTTAGCGGTCAAACCAATCACGTGTTCCTATTACCGTGAGAGGAAAAGTAACAAAGACAAGTAGTTTTAACTTTCTATAAAAGTGGAATTAGCTTGTCGAAAGCATTTAGACACATATATATTATATATGTATATATATATATATATACCGTAGGTAAAGTTCACTTTACTGGCACAAAAGATGTGTTTTTCCTTCACTTGTAGACCCTCCATTACGTCACTTGTTATTCATATGGAAAGGATAACAAACAGTCAAAAATTACGTCAATGAGGCTCTGCGCGGGTTGCTAGAAAGTATTGACATTTTATGTCGGAAAACGCGATGTTTAGCAGTAACTCAATGGTACAAACATTTTGTACCAGACTTGTTGAACATACATTCCTTCTAAAACTGGTGTAATATTGCCGTTTGTTTGCTTGTGATTCCATAATTTCGCTGTCCACGGGTCGAAAATACACTATACCCCAGCAAGCATAATTATACAGTGGATATTACCTGCAGGGGTGTTCTTTGCATCTTACAAGTACATTCCTTGTCACTACTTTCAGCTATGACGGGCGCATTAGCCGAGTGGGTCAGACATCGGCCTCTTGTGGGGAAGGTCGCGGGTTCGAATTCCGGCCGCGCCTGGTCGGTTAAGGGTGGAGATTTGTCCGCTCTCCCAGGTCAACTTATGTTCATACCTGCTAGTGCCTTATCCCCCTTCGTGTGTACACGCAAGCACAAGACCAAGTGCGCACAGAAAAGATTATAGTTCGGTGGGTTATAGAAACACGAACATACCCAGCACGCTTCCCCCAAAAGCGGCGTGTGGCTGCCTGAATGGCGGGGTAAAAACAGTCATACACGTAAAAACCCACTCGGGCAAAAAACATGAGTGAATGTGGGAGTTTCAGCCCATGGACGAAGAAGAAGAAGAAGATTGCCATCTCATGAAACAGCAACATTAAAGCGATGATATCGTCACAAGAACAACGGATTATAAATGCTCATAAATGCGCCTTGCTTTTCTCTTCAAGGGTTAGATATATACCCAACGGAAGATAAAGTGTTAGTGTGTTTAACAAAAACAAGTCACTTACACAATTGCATTGGCTCGCACTCCGGCGGAAGCGATTTCTGGGGGAAAAAACAAAACAAAAAAAGTTAAGTCGTGCAAAACAAACATAAGAACGTGAAGAAAAGTATGGATTATACTGACAAAACGCCAAAATCACTTGACATGGTGAAAGCTTGACATGGTAAAACTTTGTATGTTGTATCTAATATTGGATTAATAGTGAATCGAAAAAGTTTGTACTGTTGGGTATGATTATGTTCTAAATTGGAAAACTTATGGCCCGATTACATATTTGAAATATGACCACGATGTTGACAAAGTTCAAGGTCATATATCGCCCAGCACACAGGCGGGCTTTGGTCAAAACAGGCGAGTTTCTGGGAAGACCATTCTCGCCTTGATAATTTTGCAGAAGTCTTTACATGAAACAGAATGCAATATATACAAACTGATAGCTTCATGTTTGGATTTACTACCAAATTTGAAATAGGGACGCTGTTCCGTTTTCCCTGATAGGGACGGAGCAATGAAAGCGAGAAGTTTTACTGTAACGCGGTTGAAGACGATAGGTACATTTCGTTCCGGCCAACCTCCAGGCACGAGATTTTGTCCGGTAGGTTCAAAGCTCCGGAGACAATTCTTGAGATTCCGAATTGCTCGATGTTGCATAACTTTTCCAAACATTTTTTTCGTGGGATAAGGGGAATTAAAAGGCACAGTACGCCTCCCGTAAACCATCCCAGATACTGTCAGGCGTTTGCACGCAGTACAAACACCCTTTCGTTTAAACACTCACCGCTTAAGAACATCCTAGGTGCCCTACGTAAAGAGCGAGCAATTTTCAAAGAACTAATTTTGCGGATTGTCTGATCAGACAATCGGACGGTGCGTTTTGGCGCTAGACCTAACTTTTAAAATCTAAATAATAAATTGACAGCTTGTTACACAAACATTCTTAAATCATAAAAAATTCTTTTTTCATCAAGACAAGATCGGTACAATTCGAAGTTTTGAAAGTTTGAAGAAAGAAAAGCCCAGAAGCAGGGTCACGCAAGGTCGTGGTTCTCGTAGCAGTCAAAAGCAAACGCTCGATCGAGTCACTTTCGCAGTTCTGAATATTATATGAGGCATCAGATGGACAGGAAGAAATTGCTATTCACAACACAATGAGTCACGTTCACATAAAATTTGAGCCCGGTCACTTTTATAGTTTCCGAGAAAAGCCCAACGTTAAGTTGTGTGTTGCCGAACAGAAAAGGCTAGTTATCTCCCTTGTTTTTCTGATAACGTTCGTAAAAGGCTACAGATGTAAATACTTTGATGTAAAGAATAATCCTACAAAGTTTCAATCACATCCGATGAACTTTGTCAAAGATATAAAATGTCTAATTTTTCCTTTGACGCTGACCTGTGACCTTGAAAAAGGTCAAAGGTCAACGAAACCATCGTTAAAGTGTAGAGGTCATTGGAGGTCACGACTAAACAAAATATGAGCCCGATCGCTTTGATAGTTTCCGAGAAAAGTCCAATGTTAAGGTGGTGTCTACGGACGGCCGGCCGGACGGCCGGCCGGACGGCCGGCCGGACAGACTAACACTGACCGATTACATAGAGTCACTTTTTCTCAAGTGACTCAAAAAAGGAAACTGGATCACACGGGTTCACGATGGCTCAAGGGTAAGATAAACCACGGAAAAATAAATTCTTTGAAAATTACTCGCTTTTTTAGGGAGGGCACCTAGGATGTTCTCAAGCGGTGAGTGTTTAAATGAAAGGGTATTTGTACTGTGTGTAAAAGTCTGACAGTAACTGTGATGGTTTACGGGAGGCTTACCGATACCGTCATGCAATTTCTTCTAACACTTTTCATTCTGTTAATGTTATGACTTTAAATGTAACATAAACAGTTTCTGGTCTATATGCTTTTAGGCATTTTCTCTCTCACAATTTTCATATGTTCACTCTGTTATTTTTATTATTTTAAACGACAAATGAACAGTTTATCGCCTGTATGAACCATATCTTTTATACAATCTGTCTGCAAAGATGCAGACTCAAGTCAGAATCTAAAACTGAAACCATCCCAGTTTTTCGTGACTTACCCAGTGCCAGAACTCTAGTGAAATGCTCCAGTGCTGCCTTGCTGATGCAGTAAGCAGCTACATCTACCACCTGGCACAGTAGAACAATACACATTCAAGTAGAAACCTAAATAAAAGTTACATGTTACGTCGTATGGTCAATGGGGCTCTCTGTTTGGCTTCTGAGAAAAAGTGTTTATGAGATCGGAAAAAAACTGTTCTGCATGTGTGCCCAAAATAATAATAGTTCAATGGTTCAGACAGTAAGTACCACACTGAATTTATGTCTCTGATAGCGGTACAAAAATATCTTGCTTTGTTGTTCATCCAAAAAGTAACTCTTCAAAGCTTAGGCGCCTTCTGACGGCCCTGAAAGTCCAACAAATGGTGTACTTGCCTTTGGCTAGTGATTCTGAACATTTACTAGCCAGAGAGCAAACTTTACTAGCCAAATCAACAATTTGTTTCAGCAACTTTACTCGCCTTTGGCGA
>NC_090257.1:31259226-31264226 GCF_037325665.1 Littorina saxatilis | reverse complement strand
ACATGCACACAGATCATGTTTCCGAGGGCAGTACGCAATTTTCATTTGCACATAAAACCCAACACAAATACGTCATCTTTCTGCTACGTCACTCCTCTACTCAGAAAGCCCAGCATTACGTCATCCCTCTAAACCAGAAGGTCCACCATTACGTCACCCCTATAAGTTAAACCCAGAAGGCCCACCATTCCCTCATCCCTCCACTCAGAAGGCCCACTATTACGTCATCCCTTTACCAATAAGGTCAAATTATGACATCGGTCATCAATATATCATTACGTTATTTCTCTACCGAGAAGGTCAAACTATGACGTCATCAATAAAGCATGACGTCAATACTCTCTACAGAGAAGGTCAAGCTATGACGCCATCCCTATAGCATGACGTCAATACTCTCGACACAGAAGGCCAAGCTATGACGCCACCCCTATAGCATGACGTCAATACTCTCTACAGAGAAGGTCAAGCTATGACGCCATCCCTATAGCATGACGTCAATACTCTCTACAGAGAAGGTCAAACAATGACGTCATCAATAAAGCATGACGTCAATACTCTACAGAGCAGGTCAAGCTATGACGTCATCCCTATAGCATGACGTCAATACTCTCTACAGAGAAGAAGAAGAAGGTCCATGCGCGCCCGCTTTTATGAGCTCAGCCAGCTGCTGCAGACGGAGCTCGGTTGGGACGATGTTGAAGTCGCCCATGTTCTTCATCTCCACCATCTGCTCGGACACGACCTGTGGCTGGATTGACGGCATGACCAGGGCGCCTCTGTCCACGGGCAGACAGGCCCCGGTCATCGCGTTGGCCAGGTCAGACGCCAGGAAGCCGATGACCGAGGCTATGTCCTGCATGCTACACGAGCCGCCTAGAGGTTGCGTCCTCTCCACCTCGGACAGCTGCATCGACTGGAGAGAAATCACGAAACAAATAAAAAAAGAAAGAAAGAAACACATACACACACGCACGCACCGGCGCAGGCACGCAAGCACGTATGCACGCAAAAACGCACGCACGCTCGCACACACACACTCGCACACAAACTCACACACACCAACAAATGTCACAACATGAAGAGTGCAAGGAAGGTACAGACAACACACACACACACACACACACACACACACACACACACACACACTCGCACACACACTCACACACACCAACAAATGTCACAACATGAAGAGTGCAAGGAAGGTACAGACAACACACACACACACACACACACACACACACACACACACACACACAGATTAACAGAGAAGATGACTATCTTTATGAAATGAGGCCGAGTGCTGATTTAGAAGATCTGAGAAACAAAGGGACGTAAGCGCTCTAAATGCATACGTCATGTGTAACAAGAGTAAGTGGGAGTTAATTAAGCAGTACCAACCCCTTGGCACCGGAGACAATAACAATTCATTGAAATGAACAAGCAAATTGCAAGGATATCTATTCCGCCATGCTCTCACTTACTCTTGTTGCACATTGTCTTACGCATTTAGAGTGCGTACGTCCCTTCGTTTCTAAAAAAATGTGTTTACTGCATACTGACCACAGGCCAAGATAGGCTACATCAAATTAGGCAACGACAGCAAAATTGAAAGATGCTCTTATTCCGTGTAAAAACCAAAACATATCTGTGGCCTACAGTGTGCTCGCGCACACAAGATGAAATGCACCTTTAACCTTCGCCGTAGGTCGCTAAAAACATTCTTTGCAGCACGTCGTGAGTACCAATGTAACCATACTTCTCAAAGAAGGAAAAACATGCACGGGTAAACAAAACAAGAACAAGGCACAACCACAACTCACACAAACGTAGGCACACACACACACACACACGATACAAAAAGAACAGGAAAGAAAAAAAATAAAAATAAAAAATAAAAGAAAAAAAAGAAAAATAAATAAAAAGGATGTACAAGAAAAAAATACCCGCGGTTCTCAAACTCCCGCTCGAGTTCGCTGCTTGTTCCTTGAGCCATCTTGAAATAGATCAGAACTCTTCTCAGAAAGAGAACCAGAAAGTCACATTACACTGTTAGAAGTATGGTTACAAAAGTACTCACGACGTGCTGCGAAGATAGTCGATGTTTGACCTTTGTTTATTTAATTACCTGTCAATCAATTTTAATGCGGGTTTAGGAGATAATAGATTTTTAGGTGTTTGAGGCATTTCCAAAAGCTCATTACAGAATTCCACCTAGTTTTCGAGATATTCGCAATTAAAGTCCGGACTGTTACTAAAGTACTCACGACCTACGGCGAAGGTTAAGTATCCAAAATGCGAAGACGCACATGTCAGTGGGGTGTGTCAGAACTAAAAATAGAAACTAATGATTGAATCACACGGAACAGACGAGTTCCGGAAATGACTGTCTCGGGTTTGTATGGCTTAATTGTGAAAGAGTGAGTACCCTTGCATTTGCGCAGACAAATTTTGCTATGTGCTTCCGGTACACGTGTTTGAGACACGCCCTCTTGCTAGTGAATGGCCTGAAATGTCACGTTGGAAAGTTTCCCAAAGTGACATTATTTCCTACGTGACATTCTAGGCCAGTCACTAGCGAGAGGGCGTATCCCAACCACGTTATATGAAGTCTTATATCGCGCGCGTATCTCCAGACTCGGACTCAAGGCGCAGGGATCTATTTATGCCGTGTGAGATGGAATTTTTTTTACACAATACATCACGTATTCACATCGACCAGCAGATCGCAGCCATTTCGGCGCATATCCTACTTTTCACGGCCTATTATTCCAAGTCACACGGGTATTTTGGTGGACATTTTTTTTATCTATGCCTATACAATTTTGCCAGGAAAGACCCTTTTGTCAATCGTGGGATCTTTAACGTGCACACCCCAATGTAGTGTACACGAGTCGAAGGGACCTCGGTTTTTCGTCTCATCCGAAAGACTAGCACTTGAACCCATCACCTAGGTTAGGAAAGGGGGGGAGAAAATTGCAAACGCCCTGACCCAGGGTCGAACTCGCAACCTCTTGCTTCCGAGCGCAAGTGCGTTACCACTCGGCCACCCAGTCCATGCGGGAAGCACAAGGGAAAGTTTGTCTGCGCAAATGCAAGGGTACTTCCTCTTTCTGAACCTATGTAAACCCGACAGAGCTAGGGCTATTTCCGAAAAACCTCTATTACTGACCAAATCAGGAAGACCCAGCTGCAACCATTCCTCGTCTGTGTCTGTCATTGTACCGCCCGGTCTGAAATCACACCAGTCAAATACTGCAGTCCACTCACGACAAAAGAGAGTTGAAGCTAACAAATAGAAGAAAATTCAACATTGGGCATACTCCAGACATAGCCCCTTGGAAGAGACGTCACATACTGAAAGAAGAGTGACAATTGTGAGATTCATTCAATGTGAATTCATTCAAATTCAACATTCGGCATACTCCAGACATAGCCACTTGGAAAAGACGTCACATACCGAAAGAAAAGTGACAATTTGGAGATTCATTCAATGTGAATTCATTCAAATTCAACATTGGGCATACTCCAGACATAGCCCCTTGGAAGAGACGTCACATAATGAAAGAAGAGTGACAATTTGGAGATTCATTCAATGTGAATTCATTCGCATTCAACATTGGGCATACTCCAGACATAGCCACTTGGAAAAGACGTCACATACCGAAAGAAAAGTGACAATTTGGAGATGCATTCAATGTGAATTCATTCAAATTCAACATTGGGCATACTCCAGACATAGCCACTTGGAAAAGACGTCACATAATGAAAGAAGAGTGACAATTTGGATATTCATTCAATATGAATTCATTCGAATTCAACATTGCCCCATTGGGCATACTCCAGACATAGCCACTTGGAAAAGACGTCACATACCGAAAGAAAAGTGACAATTTGGAGATTCACTCAATGTGAATTCATTCGCATTCAACATTGGGCATACTCCAGACATAGCCACTTGGAAAAGACGTCACATACCGAAAGAAGAGTGACAATTTGGAGATTCATTCAATGTGAATTCATTCGCATTCAACATTGGGCATACTCCAGACATAGCCACTTGGAAAAGACGTCACATACCGAAAGAAAAGTGACAATTTGGAGATTCATTCAATGTGAATTCATTCAAATTCAACATTCGACATTGGCCACATTTAGCCCCTTGGAAGAGACGTCACATAATGAAAGAAGAGTGACAATTTGGAGATTCATTCAATGTGAATTCATTCGCATTCAACATTGGGCATACTCCAGACATAGCCACTTGGAAAAGACGTCACATACCGAAAGAAAAGTGACAATTTGGAGATGCATTCAATGTGAATTCATTCAAATTCAACATTCAACATTGGGCATACTCCAGACATAGCCACTTGGAAAAGACGTCACATACCGAAAGAAAAGTGACAATTTGGAGATGCATTCAATGTGAATTCATTCAAACTAACATGGGGCTGTATCTGGATATTGCCCAACATTGATTTGCTTATGTATTAGTTTGCTTATGCCATTGCAATGTAACATGCTTCACTCCATCTTTAAGTTTGGATCGATAAACGCATGCAGGAAAAAAAAATATGGGTAGCGCCGTATGTATGGCAGCTCGCTTTCCCCGGGGAGAAAGCAGCCCGAATTTCCATGAGGGTAACCTCACTGGACTGTAAATCTTATCCAATCCAAACTTGAATGGCTTTATTGAGTAAGGTGCGCTACTCTAGCTCTTTGAGTGTTGAATGAGACGGTAATTACTGTGTGCTGAGTTTCATGATCGAACCATGATATGTTACGTCTTAAATTGATAAAAGTAACAACTTATTCACTTTCATGTTTTTATTTTTGAACAGTAAAAATACCGCTTCTTCAGAGATGAAAGTAAAACTGTCTACTTACATAACTGCATTGGCGCGCACCCCGTGTCCAGCCATTTCTGTAAGATACGGGAAAAAGTGAGAAGGGGGTAGAAAGAGTGTGCGCACACACACACACGCACGCACGCACGCACG
>NC_090257.1:31230679-31259026 GCF_037325665.1 Littorina saxatilis | reverse complement strand
CCCACTTTAGCAGAACAATTGTACTAATTTCACGTTTTCACAGCTGGAGAGTCAGCTAGGGGAGGCAACACGTCAGCAGGAAAGAGAGAAGAGTGAGCAGCAGTTGCAGAAAGAGAAGCTGGAAGCAGAGGTGGCACAGCTGAAGGCAAAACTTAACACTGCCAAACAGGTAAGTGAGAGAGAAAATAGTGCAGCAAAAAGCTTCTTTCTGAGATCCCCTGATTCAAGACTTCATACCATGCGTTGCTTTTACATGGATATTTTCAAACTGTGTTTTCTCAAATTATCTGTTTATGACTTCTTTAAAATGTTCCACCTTTTTAAGACTGACGTTTTGAGACGTAATTTTCTCAGTTTTGTTTTTTTAATGTGAAACCGACTAAAAATATCAAGTTGCCTGTCAACGTGAGTTTTGACCTTTCCCTGACTGCCAATGCCAGACGACATCCCTGTAATGCACTAGCAGAAAAATTGCAGGAATTCACCCTGTTAGCACTCTCAATGACTGCAGTAAACACACTCAGACTCAAGACCCAAACTTTTACTGTCCTTATAAAAAACAGGAAAATTGCCATGCAGTGTCGGGCGGTTACAGACATAATATACATCACATTTACTAAGAATTAAGAATTACACTGAAAAACACTAAAACACATCACATTTACTAAGAATTAAAAAGTGCACTGAAAAGCACAAACACATCACATTTACTAAGAATTAAAAAGTGCATTGAAAAACACTAAAACACATCACATTTACTAAGAATTAAAAAGTGCACTGAAAAACACTTAAACACATCGCATTTACTAAGAATTGAGAGTTGCACTAAAAAGCATCCGAAATTCAGCACATGTTCTGGACTGCAATCGCTGTCTCTATGGCTACAGGATGCCCAGCAGAGCGACATGATGGACCTGGAGATGGCGGACTACGAGCGGACCGTGCACTCCCTCAACAACCAGCTGGCGGACCGTGATTCACAGATCGCTGACCTGACCTCAGAGGTCAGCCGAGCCGAGGAACGTGTTCACCTCCTGCAGACACAGATAGGTTGGTAGTAGCTTTGAGTGCAAGGTGTATACAGAGGAATCCCCTGTTTTAAGACTCCCTCCTTTTTAAGACTTGATTTTCAGTGATTTTTTAGGACTGAAAAGACCCCCCGCGGGTTAGGGGGAGTCCCATATTGGTTGGGACTAGAAAGAATTTACCCGATGCTACCCAGCATGTCGTAAGAGGCGACTAACGGTTCTGTTTCTTCTCTTCTTTTGTCTTATTTCTGCCTTACCAGTCCTTTCACCTATATTTCCTTCCAAGAAAACTCTCCCTACTATTCCGTGCAGTTTTCCAATTCTTTTCTTGTCTTATTTCTACCTGACTGGATCCATCACCTTTATTTCACTTACCAAAAGTCTTCTTTTCCACATCCTTATTTCTCTGCACCCCGCATGTCGTATGAGGTGACTAACGGATTCTGTTTCTCCTTTAACCCTTGTTAAGTGGTTCTTGTATAGAATATAGTCAATGTTTGTAAAGATTTTAGTCAAGCAGTATGTAAGAAATGTTTAGTCCTTTGTACTGGAAACTTGCATTCTCCCAGTAAGGTCATATATTGTACTACGTTGCAAGCCCCTGGAACAATTTTTTGATTAGTGCTTTTGTGAACAAGAAACACTTAACAAGTGGTTCTATCCCATCTCCCCCCTTTCCCCTATCCCATCTCCCCCTTTCCCTCGTCGCGATATAACCTTCGTGGTTGAAAACGACGTTAAACACCAAATAAAGAAAGGACTGAAAAGGGGGCTTGCACTGAAAAGGGGGAACCCCCCCCCCCCCCCATTTAAGACCCCCCAATTTAAGACTTCCTCCCTTACAAAGACCTTGTTTTTTGTCCACATATTCTGTTCATAACCCCTGTAAATTTACCTCCATTCTAGGCTCCCCCCCCTGATTTACTCAGATTTTTGAAAGTCTTAAAAGAGGGGTTCCACTGTAGTGACTTGCAGAACACATTTTCCGCCTTTTCTGTTGCTGTTCATTGCACTTAATCAAGATTATTGTATTGATTATTTACAGAGTCTGTGGACGAGAGCAGAGCACAGGCCGAGGAAAGAGGAAACAAACTCAAACAACTTCTCGTCAAAACAAAGAAAGATCTGGCCGACTTGCGCAAACAGGTGAACTGAATTTCTTGGGGGCAAAGGGCAGGTTTTCTGCTGTGCTTGATTCAGAATGACACTCCTAAACATCAGTGTCCTCGGCTCTAGGCTGACATATTTTTGTTATGCAATATCCACGATTCACCACCCCCCCCCCCCCCCCCCCCCCCCCCTCGCCGCCCATACGACCACCATCACCACCACCAGAGCGTCAATATCGCCCACTCGGGCTCGGATATACAGATGCCTGAAACACTTGTTATACACAATACTCCTATGCTGCATATATACCGTATTTTCCGGGTCACAAGGCGCTACAGCGCATAAGGCGCACCCCCTTCTTTTAAAAAAAAGTGTAATCCAGTCACCCATTGGGCGCAGGGGGCCGATAGGGGCACCAAAATTGAAAAAGTATACCGGTAACAAACATCGAAGAATGAAAATAAGCCGCACATCAAAGGAAGAATACAGAGTGGAAATATGTGTGCTCTGTGTGTGCAGCGAGATCAAAGGCAGGTCCATTGTGATAGCTGGGTTGCCTTGTTTATAGACACTGACCTTCTTCCCAGGGGTCAATGACCCAGTTTTAGCTATGAGAGGTGGTTCCCCTGTCATATCTGAGAGAAGAAACACTTCCTGCACCGGGTCAGTGACTGAGTTTAACCTATGGGGCGGTCTCTTTGATGTCTTGAGAGGAAACTTGGCCAGGGTAGTACCTAGTAGCTGAAACATGCATTATCACAAGTTGGTACTCAGGCGGTCTCTTTGATTTTTTTCGTATTTCATACACGGATTAGGTGCTTCGTTATACAAGGCGCAGGGGTCAAGCTATCCAATCCAATCCAATCCAATCCAAGCTCGAGGAAAAAAGTCGCGCCTTATGACCCGGAAAATACGGTAGTTATATATATATATATATGTTTCCATTTATATTGGCTTCCTGCAAGGTTTAAGCATTGATAATTTCGGAAAGCTTTCAGTTGTTACTTTGCTACAATTTTTTTACAGTTTTAAGTTGATAGTTACTAATTCCATGCCACAGGGGGAAAAACAATATTCCGCATCCCTTGCAGTTTGCGTTGTGACTTCCGCCTCCTTGACAATGGATGCACAGATGTAGAAATTTGTTCTAAATAACAAAAACAAAAACATTTTGACATATTTTTAAACTGTTACGCTCAAGAGCGCCATGGAGGTAACCTCACAGGACTATATCAAAATAAACAAGCGCTGGTTCATTTCCATGCTTGTTATGCTCGTAGGTGCCAGGAGATTGGTTCCATATGACTCTCAATTACTGGGGGCGGGGATGTAGCTCAGTCGGTAGCGTGCTGGATTTGTATCCAGTTGGCCGCTGTCAGCATGAGTTCATCCCCACGTTCGGCGAGAGATTTATTTCTCAGAGTCAACTTTGTGTGCAGACTCTCCTCGGTGTCCGAACACCCCCGTGTGTACACGCAAGCACAAGACCAAGTGCGCACGAAAAAGATCCTGTAATCCATGTCAGAGTTCGGTGGGTTATAGAAACACGAAAATACCCAGCATGCTTCCTCCGAAAACGGCGTATGGCTGCCTAAATGGCGGGGTAAAAACGGTCATACACGTAAAAGCCGTGGGAGTTTCAGCCCATGAACGAACAAACAAACAAACTCTCAATTACTCATGTTGTAGACGTCGTATGCATTTGTTTCTCGGATCTTAAAATAGGGGTCTGCCTGATTTGATTAAGATTATTGTGGTATGCTCAAGTTAAGAAACAAATATATGAACTGAAGGACAGTGACTGACAGACATAATGTTTAATGTGTTGGCTAATTAATGGTTCACAAACTGAAATGTTTGAATCCACTGTTGACAGGAGTCTGAGCAGAAGTCCGTGGATCTGGAGTTGAGAGGTCAGATGGAGGGCTTGAACCAGCAAGTGGAAGACTATAAGGTGAGTAGGGAACGGAGGATAAAGTCCACACCCTTCATATACAAGTATAGAGATGCGTGCACACGAGCACTAAACACATGTGAATCACAGTAAATCAGGTGAAAGAAAGAGCTTCAGGGATCAAGCACTAAACACATGTGAATCACAGTAAATCAGGTGAAAGAAAGAGCTTCAGGGATCAAGCACTAAACACATGTGAATCACAGTAAATCAGGTGAAAGAAAGAGCTTCAGGGATCAAGTATTTACACTCGTTTATTTACAAAAAACAGCAACAAACAAAATTGACAGAAATTACTGGCTTGCTTTGAAAAAACAACACAACTTCAGTTTATAAATGGCTTGATTGTCTTTCCAAGGAAATAACACATCTATGGGAAGATGGAATGTGAACAACACAGAACTCGGTAATGGCTGTATGCAAAGGCTACATGGAAATTCACAATTAATTCAGTTAGAATTTTATTCCCCTTTACAGGTCCAAATGGGAGAACTTGGCTCAACCAATCAAAGACTGCAAGAGAAGCTGCGCAGTTTGAGCGACTCCCACCAGCGAACTATTCGATCCTTGGAGTCCAGGGTCACGGCCTTGACAGACGACCTTGAAGTGACCCGTACCGAACTGAAAGCTGTTCATGCGGAATATGATAGCTACAAGGTAAGCTGTCTTTTAAAGGTATGAGTGTGCTTGTGGGTAGGTGGCTGGTGTTATATAAACTGTCAAGTTCAGCGCAGGTCATCGACAGTTCCCAACAGTTTAGTCTGTAAAGTAGTGTTCTCTGGCCAGATCTGTTAACTCAGAGGGGGAAGGAGAGGGCACACTTGCAGAACTTGCTGCAGTGTCCGATCTTCTTCCCTACAGTTGCACGGAGCTAAATCTGCGACACCTATCCTTTTCAGATATATATATATATATGCCTTCAGACTGCAATGGCTTGTACGAAGGTAGAATATGGCTGCTTGCTCTGTACGACAGACATGACGAATAGAGTCTTGAGTGTGCTGGTATTCATTTGTCTGAATCTCTTTGAAGGTTGACGTTCAGCGGTTCTTGATAAGAGTCTTTGTGTTAATTGTTGCAGGTGCGAGCCCACAGTGTTCTCAGCAAACAGAAGACCCGGTCTCCTGCCGACACTGTGTCTGACATGGAGAAACTGGAACGGTAAAACACTATACATTATTTGTATTTTTTATCAGAATATGACATTTTACAAAGATCAAGACAGTCATTAATGCCAGGCGCTTTAGCAGTCGAGGTGAATACTGACTGTCAAGATTTGTCTTTCTTTCTTTCTTTGGTGTTTAACGTCGTTTTCAACCACGAAGGTTATATCGCGACGAGTCAAGGTTTGTGTCAAATGTCATATTTTGGTCAAAAATACATATAACATTTATATGTATCAATCAATTTTAGTTAGAACTCCTGTTATGTTTTACAAGTGAATATACACAAACATGCACTCTTTTGTAGTTTCGGCGAACCGCTTAGATATGAGTTTGAGTCAGCTTCTGGCGTCACATGGCTCAATAGATACACAGTATTTTTTCTGCACTTTTTTAATTTATCCAGGACTGAAATGCTTCGTTAAATGCTTGTGTAGGAGGTTCGTTTTAATGAACTGGATATAATTATATTGTTAATGACTAAAACACAGTATTTTGTCTGCACTTTTAGATTTTATATTCAAGAGTGAAATGCTTGGTTTAATACTTGTTTACTTGTTTAATGAACTGGGTATTGTGAATGGCTGCATGAAACACAGTATTTGTGTGTGCAGCCAACGCTTGGAGAGTGCCGTGCAGCAGCTGAAAACCAAACTGCAAGAAGTGACGTGAGTACAGCTGCATGCATCTGCAATGTTTTCTTTAAAACAACACCGACTGAACACACCAACCAGTGTTCTCTTCACACTCTCTTCCAAAGTGAAATATCTGATATCGACAGCGATTTTCCGGTGCCATAATGCAAATATTGGTGTCACGAACCCATTCTCTCACTTCTTCAACATGTCTACCGGGGAACTGACAAAGATTTTTGAGAACAAAATTTACCTCGTTGATTTTGTCGTATGAGCTGTACAAAATTTATTGTAACTAAGGTCACCGCCAGGCTATGCATGTATTATTTACTTACGGAATCACGATTTGTATGGTTTGCAGTGAATAGATGTTACTCATGGAATCACGATTTGTATGGTTTGCAGTGAATAGATGTTACTCATGGAATCACGATTTGTATGGTTTGCAGTGAATAGATGTTACTCATGGAATCACGATTTGTAAGGTTTGAAGTTAATAGATGTTACTCATGGAATCACGATTTGTATGGTTTGCAGTGAATAGATGTTACTCATGGAATCACGATTTGTATGGTTTGCAGTGAATAGATGTTACTCATGGAATCACGATTTGTATGGTTTGCAGTGAATAGATGTTACTCATGGAATCACGATTTGTATGGTTTGCAGTGAATAGATGTTACTCATGGAATCACGATTTGTAAGGTTTGAAGTGAAAAGCTTTAGATATTGATATCATTCAAAGTAATATTGATAAAACCGTGTCTAATTTTCAGTGAAAAGATGTCTGCCATGCAGCAGGACAACGAGGCCCAGCAAGACGAGCATGAGCGTCTGATACAGCGATACAACAAAATGCTGCGTGACACCGAGGAACGGGACAACGCCTTCAAAAAGAGGTCAGCTTGCATCTGACGTAAAAGATGTTGTTGGTTTTTAGAAGGTGCAGGCAGGGAGATTACAGGGATATTTGAGCTATTATATGACTCTCCCATGACTTTGAGGGTAAAACCGTGCAGTTGCCACTGGACTTTTATGTGTGTGTTTGTGTGTGTGTGTGTGTGTGTGTGTGTGCGTGGGGGTATAAATAAGTACAATTTGCAGTAAATGATGCCTTAAACACATGGACAAGTATAGACATCAATAAGCAAACATACAAAAACATGCACAAAAAGACCTGAGAAAAAAGAGAGAAAAAAAAGCTATTTCCGGAAAAAACATTTATTGACAGAATTGTTTTGATTGGCACAGACTGGAGGAGGTGTCACAAGACAAGATGGCCGTGATGACCAAGCTGGAGGAGAAAGCGGCACAGCTACAGCTACAGCTCGACGTACAGAAAGAAGCGTACAAGGTTGGTTCACATTGCATCGAAGAGCTGAGTCAAGTCCATGTTATGGCGGGGAGATAACTCAGTCAATAGCGGCGCTGGCTTGAAACCAGTTTGGTTTGGCTCGACCCACCTAATGAGAGGAAACCTCTAAATGAAGGACACCTGTAATCCCCTTGTCCACCACTGTGACCATAATTATGCCTCATGCAGGGTGGAAACACTTTCGGCTGGTACCAAGGGTGTCCTTTCATGGCAGGTGCATTGGAACCCCCAATTTAAGAACCCCCCCCAATTTAAGACCCCTCCCCCCCCCCCCCAATTTAAGACTGCCTCCCTTTTAAGACCCACTTGTCTCAGATGTTCAGTTCATAGCCCCTGTAAATTTACCTCCATTTTAAGGCTCCCTCCCATTTGAGACCTCAGATTTGGGCGAGGATGTAGCTCAGTCGGTAGCGCGCTGGATTTGTATCCAGTTGGCCGCTGTCAGCGTGAGTTCGTCCCCACGTTCGGCGAGAGATTTATTTCTCAGAGTCAACTTTGTGTGCCGACTCTCCTCGGTGTCCCAACACCCCCGTGTGTACACGCAAGCACAAGACCAAGTGCACACGAAAAAAAGATCCTGTAATCCGTGTCAGAGTTCGGTGGGTTATAGAAACACGAAAATACCCAGCATGCTTCCTCCAAAAACGACTTATGGCTGCCTAAATGGCGGGGTAAAAAACTGGTCATACACGTAAAATCCCACTCGTGCAAAAAACACGAGTGTACGTGGGAGTTTCAGCCCACGAATGCAGAAGAAGAAGACCTCAGATTTTGGAAGGTCATAAAAGGGGCTGGGGGGGGGGGGGGGGGGGTGTCCATTGTACCACTGTACAATGTCATTTCAAGATGCTCAAATGACTCGCCCACTAAAAAACGGTTGTACATCTTGACAGGACCAGCTTGAGTCAGCCAGGGAAGAGGAGCGGAGCAAGGTGGAGATGCTGCAGATGCAGCTAGACCTGACGCAGACCGAGAACACCCGTCTGCAGCGAGAAGTCAACAGCCTACAGCGAGCGCTGCGCAGCAAGGAAAGCGCTGCGCCGGAAGAGAGACGGTCGCCGCCCGGGTTCTATCCTGTCATGCCCTCCCCTGAAGGAGAGCGACAGGAAGGGGAGGTAATTTGTGTTGTATGTTTGAGTGCGCAGTGTGTAGAAACTGTTCAGTAGCGTTAGAGATTAAATATTCTGAAGAAATAATTTGTTTTTGTTCTGCAGTTACTTGATCAGCTGTCAACAAAGCAGTTTTTCATTGGAAATATTTTTATCACTTTTTGCATAGGATCTGCGAACTTAAATAATCAGATGTATGCATGCTTTTTCCGTTCGCATCTTCTGAATTTTGAAAAGTTTCTGCTGTTTTCCAGGGATCTGAAATTGTGGACCCAGAGCCAGTCACCAAGGTTTGTTGGTATTTTTTTTTAAATTTCTGTTGTTCGTATGTGTGTTGTTTCTTCCCTTTTCTCACAGTATCATCGACTGTTTGCTCTGTAAGTTTTTGAAACCAGGCCCTTAAGACTGGGTACACACTATATACTCCCTTCCACCAACACACGCCCCATCCCCCTCCCCTACCCCCCTGCATAGTACGTACCACTAAGCTAACCTAGGATTTGATCATCTTGCGAAAGTCGGCCATGTGATCATGACAACTGCGAAGGGGAGTCGTTCAAGCATTTGCTCTTCTTCTTATCTGGGATTGCAGCATTCAGCACTTAATCTTGGTCACTTTCTTTTTTCCTCTGCAGACGACAACCCCACACAAGGTGCCACCAGTGTCCTTTGAAAAGCTGCTGACCACACCTCTGGAAGAACTTCCAGGTGAGATCTTCATCATTTGTGGTTTGCTGGCTGAGTTCCACAGATACCACTGTCATACAGTGGTACCTGCGATGTGTGCCCCCTCCGATGAGAGGACACCTCCCTTAAAAGGACACCTGTTGTTCCTGTTCTATTATTTCTACCAGAATATACCTGCCATGACAGGCCACCTGTAATGTATGGGCACTTTTGGATATTCCAAAGGGTGTCCTTTCATCGCAGGGACCACTGTAGTACAGAATCCTTTCTCATGCAAACAATCTTGTAAATCAAAATGTGAATAGTATTTGGAGTAGACCGAGAACAAAACAGAGAAAAAGTTTTGATGCTGAATCGGTTTCGTGACAAAAAACAACACATTTAAAATTTTTTAAATGTATATCACCATGTGCACCACCACAGGATGAATAAGTTTTGTTGCTGACATCAGTGTCATTCGGGATGTCAATTTTTGTGTTCGAGTGGAATGATGGTCTCAGCTCATGTGGCCGAGTGGTAACGCACTTGCGCTCGGAAGCGAGAGGTTGCGAGTTCGACCCTGGGTCAGGACGTTAGCAATTTTCTCCCCCCTTTCCTAACCTAGGTGGTGGGTTCAAGTGCTAGTCTTTCGGATGAGACGAAAAACCGAGGTCCCTTCGTGTACACTACATTGGGGTGTGCACTTTAAAGATCCCACGATTGACAAAAGGGTCTTTCCTGGCAAAATTGTATAGGCATAGATAAAAATGTCCACCAAAATACCCGTGTAACTTGGAATAATAGGCCGTGAAAAGTAGGATATGCGCCGAAATGGCTGCGATCTGCTGGCCGATGTGAATGCGTGATGTATTGTGTAAAAAAATTCCATCTCACACGGCATAAATAAATCCCTGCGCCTTGAATATGTGCGCGATATAAATTGCATAAAATAAAAAAATAAAAAAATCCCTGCGCTTAGAACTGTACCCACGGAATACGCGCGATATAAGCCTCATATTGATTGATTGATTGATTGAGCTCATGTTAAAGCTTGGACAAGTCTGTGATGGTGTACAGTGAAGCCCCCCCTTATAAGACCCCCCAATTTAAGACTCGATCCTCCCTTTTAAGACCCTGTTTTCTTAGACCTTCTGCTCAAATACCTCTGTAGAATTACCCCATTTTAAGACTCCTTCCTGTTTAAGGTCTGATTTTCTCAGATTATTGGAAGTCTTAAAATAGGGGTTCCACTAACATTTCAAGGTTTGGTATCAATAAGGATGATGTCTGTTTTTCAGGAGGAGTGATACCAACTGTTGTGGATGAAGAAGAGCTGAAGGCCAACCTCAACACTGCTCACAAGAAGATTGAACATCTCACAGAGGTAAGATACCATTAGACTGAAATGTAAGACATCTTACTTATCTAGGGTAAAGCATCAAATTTGTTGGGCAGTGTCGATTTCGCGAAATGCAATTCAAGAAGCTTTGGCATTGAAGTTTTGGTAAAAAGATAGCACACATCTATCTATCTATCTATATATACGACGTGTGTCTGTGTGTCTGTGTCTTCGCGATGCACGGCCAAAGTTCTCGATGGATCTGCTTCAAATTTGGTGGGCTTATTCACAGAGACCCCGGACACAACCTGATCGATGAGATATTTCAACACGTGCTCTCAGCGCGCAGCGCTGAACCGAATTTGGTTCCACCTCAGCCACCCGGGCCCCCATACCGACACACCAAAGCCGCTACACCACATCACAACGCCAAAGTTCTCGGTGGATCTTTTTCAAATTTGGACACCGTATTCAGCTACACCCCGGACACAATATCATCGATGAGATATTTCAACATGTGCTCTCAGCGCGCAGCGCTGAACCGATTTTGGGTTTTCTGTTCATTTCACCATTCCCAGTAACTCTTCCTTATCTTCTCCATGTTTTCAGCGTTTACCTCCCTTCCTTCGTATGGTGCACTATAGTATGAGGGGGCATCTTCGGATATTCCCGGCGTTCTGTTACTATTTTTAGAAGGTCACCGCAGTGTCCAGAACGTAAATTGGACCCGTAAATTATCCTCACTGTAAAAGTGCAAAGGTCGAATCAATTTATAGCCACGCAAAAAATACACTGTCATCTATCTCTCTATATATGACGGCTTCTCTGTGTTTGTGTGTGTGTGTGTGTCTCTCTCTCTATGTGGGCAACACCTGTGGATTGTTCAGTTCTGTTTGTGATGTGGTCTGGCGGCTTTTGTGTATTTGTATGTACTGGCCTTCCTTTGAGAAGCCATAACAGTTCAAAAGGGCTTAAAGATAAGCTCTAAATTGCTCAATCCTGTTTGAGTGGAGTTCGCCTCCAAAGGTGATTAACACGGTTACATTCGTCGACAAGGATGGGACTCGGTATGGTCAGGAATGGCATTATGGCCACTGAATCATTTTCGTGCTGTTCCCATTCCACGAATCTGGGAGGGACCTAAGCTTGGCGGGTCCATTGTTCGGACCCGGCAAAGCCGGCATACGGCTCTAAGTATTTCATCCCGGCGAAGCCGGCTACCCGGCGAAGCGGGTATTCCTCTAGTATATATATATACACGTGCATGCACACACACACACACACACACACACACACACACACACACACACACACACACACACACACACACATCACATGCTTAAACGCACAAGTGCAGGCATGCACGCACACACACACACACACCCACACACACACACACACACACACACACACACACACACATGCTTAAACGCACAAGTGCAGGCATGCACGCACACACGCACACGCACACACACACATACACACACACACACACACACACACACAATCACACACACACACACACACACACATCACATGCTTAAACGTACAAGTGCAGGCATGCACGCACACACGCACACACACACACACACACACACACACACACACACACACACACACACACACACACACACAAACAGCTGCTAACCATCTGATTATTCAGCACAGAGATGACTTACACTATCAAATAAACTTGGTTATTTTGCAGTTGCTGAACGAGAGTGAGGAGTCAGTGTCACGCATGACTGAGCAGATCAAGGTGCTGAAGGAGGAGATAAGACGACTGTACCGGAACCAACAGCGAGAGGATGATCTTCAGAACCTGGAGTACCTCAAGAACATTCTCATTAAGGTTAGAATCAAAAATATTTTCTTGTATTCCCACAGGTCCATTTGGGAAATAGATGATGTTGGAAATGAACTCTGTCAGGTTTGTAGGGGTTGTGAAAGAGTGAATACTCTTGCTTTTAGTGAGTCAAACTTTCCCACATGACATTATAGGCCAATCACTAGCGAGGGGTGTGTTTGAAACACGTGGACAAGGAGCACATGTAGAAAGCTTGCCTCACTAAAAGCAAGAGAATTCACTCTGTCACAAACAAACCCAACTGACATATTTCCAGAATTCCTCTATTAAGTGGTGATGCTCTGAAATCTGATAGAAATGGCAGCATTTAGTTCAGTGGCATGAGTGTTTGTATTTTTGGTGTGTTCATGCATGTAGGGTTTTGTTTGTTTTGAAATATTGGCAGATGCCATTCCGTTTGTGCATTTTGTGTCTGACTGCAAGAAAATAGATGCACCTTGCAGGTTGAAAATTACGGTAACTTTCCACTGGCTTTCTGCAATGTTTGAACATTTTTAATTTCGGAAAACTTGCAGTAGTCACTTTGCTACGATTTTTTTAAGTTTGAAATTAACCAAGTTACTTTCCATGCCATTTGGTATTTGGGTTAATGGCATCTGTATTCATGTTTTCAGTTCTTGACGCGCAAAGAGGGAGATGAGCGCATAGCACTAATCCCAGTGCTGAATATGATGCTGAAGCTGAACCCCGATGAGAAAGCTCAGCTGGAAGCCATCGCTACGGGAGACGAGGCGGCCCCCAACCAGGCCCAGCAGGCGGCAGGGGGGTGGGGGTCGTACCTGCACCGCTGGTCGGGGCTTAATTAACGATGGGAGATTTTTTTTCTATTTGTTTTTGTGTGCTGCCCTAACACCTGTTCCTTGTCCCGGTGTGCTCTCACTGCTCCATCCACATCTGAATATCGTTCCACTGCCAGACTTACCGATTTTACAGACGCTCCAGGGAGGGATGTCGTGTCGCTGCAGTAGGCTACCCTCGGAAGATCACACGACACTTCTGCTGAGTCACTTCAACAGGGGATCATTAGCTTGTTAAAACAGTGGTACCTGTGATGAAAGGACACCCTTGGGACCAGCCAAAGGTGTCCCTGCATTGCAGGTGGTCTGTCATTGCAGGTACATTTGAGTAGAAATGATAGACAATTTATGAACAAGTGAAGGTGTCCTTTCAAGGGAGGTGACCTTTCATTGGAGGGGCCTAACATTGCAGGTACCTCTGTATATGTTTGTAGTGTAGTTATTTGTTTTATTTGTGATTAAAAATTAAGAATGACTTGATTTGGGGAAAATACATAATTGACACTACAGAATTTTAATTATAGAAAAAAAAAAGACAGGTAGCGTCGTACTGTATTGGCAGCTCAGGTTTCCTACGGAGAAGGCAAAACAAATTTCCACGAGAGTAACCCCACAGAACTATATATTATATATATGACATCACCTTACCTTGCCTTACCTTACCTTGCATTCACAATGTCATTTTTGATTTAGGAACATTAGCAGTCAACTGTCAGATTTTTTTTTATTTGAAGTTTTATGTCAGTGATTGGGGATTTTTTAGGGAGCATACCTATACAGGCATGGGAATTGTCTGCCGAAAGGCAAATTTCCGCTGAATTTTTTTTTTGTTCCGCCGAAAAAGCAAAAGTGTCCGCCGAAAAAATAAATGGGGGAGGCAAAAATGGTTCTAAAAACTGAATTATAATTACATATTCTTACGCCGAATCACATGATTAGCATTGACGCAGTCGAGATGCTAGGTAAACTGAAACGCTATCCCGTCTATAGTCTAAGGGAAGCAACCCAAGCTAAAAAAAAAGTAGCAAGCTTGCTACCCTGGGTTGCCTCCCGTAGCGTGTCACGCCACAGATCTCGTACCCAGTACGAGACACCCTCATTCGACATCTTTCAGCCAGAGAGACAGGTCGTGCTGATTTCGCTCCTAGGCTGTTGTTTGCTGTCTGCTTGACACCCACCGGCCTTGGCTCCCCGTCTGCTCATTGCTGTTCCTAGCGGTGAGATCGTTTCATTTTGTTGTTGTTTGCATTGCCATTCTGCTGAGAATTTTCTCGTCCGCGGACTTGTGAATTTTACTCGGTAGTTTGTTGCTGTGGCCGTCATTTTGGTCGCCATTTTTCGCTTACACGTGGTGTTTTTTCGCTGGTTGGTTTGGGTCCGTGCTCGAACTTTTAGCGTTGACCAGTAGCACTATTACCTCCTTGTAACTTGTACTTTGTGCTAGTTTATTCTGCTGAAGTTTTACGTCCTAGAGACTTGTGTATTTTCAGTAGTCTGTTTTTCTTGCGCGACAGCATGTCGGATAGTGAGAAAAAGAGAGCGGCTAAGGCCGAGAGTAAGGGCAAAGGCCCCGGCAAACCTAAGTCCTCGGCTTCTACTTCTTCGGCTAGGAACCCCACGGTTCACGTTTCCGACCCGAAGACTAACTTCGTTTTTTTCGGTGCCCATTTCGGCGCCGGAGGAGACTTCGTCTGGCTCGCGGGCGGCGGGCATTACTACTACCACGTCCATTTTGACCCCGGTACCTGTGCCGGAGGCTGGCACTCTTGTGGCTAGCATTTTGTCCTCTTTGCTTCCAGAAATTCGGACGCTCGTGCGTACAGAGATGGCGCGGACGGACCCTGTTTCCAGCTCTGCCTCCCTCCCGGGGGTGTGCGACCCTCGGTCGTTGGCTTCCTGTGTTCCTGCGGTTTCCGGATCACCTGTCCAGCCTGCTGGCTTCGGCGTTGGTGCTGGAGGCCGTGAGCAGGGAGGCGTTTCTCTTCTCGGCCGGCGCTCGGTGGCTTCCGCTTGCGGGAGTGCACCTGAGCAGGTCCCTTTTGGGATACGGTCGTCACAAGGTATGTGCTCGCAGCAGCCGTCCGCGGCAGCTGCACTTCCAGTTCCTGGAAGTAGTGGTTCACTGGACAGCGGACAGACCATGGTCCCTGCCGGTTTGAGCTACGAATTACGTAAGCAGTCGTTCACGGCAGCTTCCCTTCCGGCTCCGGCCGGAAGTAGTGGTTCACTGGAAAGCGGACAGACCATGGTCCCATCCGGTTCGAGCCACGAACTACGTAAGCAGTCGTTTACGGCAGCTTCTCTTCCGGTTCCGGCCGGAAGTGTCGGTTCACTGGTATGCGGACAGACCATGGTCCCTTCCGGTTCGAGCTTGGCCCAGTTTCAGCAGCCGTTTCCGGCAGCTGCCCTTCCTGCCTGGGCGGGAAGTGTGGGTCCAGCTGGTCGTGCACAGTCCTCTGTCACTTCCGGTTCCGGCCTAGGGCTTCCGGGTTGTAGCTGGCAGACTCCACAGCCATGGCATAGCTATGCCGTTGCGTCTGCTCTTCCGGCTCCTCCCGGTTCTTCCGGTTCGGTTCTCGCCGCGTCCGTTGGGATGCCGGCGGATTTCGAATTCGGTCGTTCTCCTGGGCATTCGGGCTTTCTGCCTCTGTTGGATCAGCAGCAGCCACACACTCCGGTGGTGTCTGCTAGCTCCTCCCTTCAGCTGCCTTCGGTTGCTGGCGTTTCTCACCCTCCTCTTAGCCAGGGTGTGAGTTTCGTCGATGACCAACAGGAGGGGCGTTTGGCTTCCGGCCTGTCCTCGCAGCGTCACTTGTCGGGTTCCTTGGGCTATGAGCCTTCCCCTTCATGTGGCGTTTCGGACCTTGGGTCTGTGGACGAGGAGCAGCTGCCTTCGGCGGCTCCGGCCAGCTTCAGGGTAGCGCTTGAAGCGGCCGCGGAAGTCACTTCGCGTTATTTCCCGGAAGGGGCTTCGTCTTCGACCACGCCTTCGGCGTCGGGTCCGTCGGCGATGGCAGACTTCCGGTGGGCGAAGGAGGAGGACAGCTACTTCCGGTTTGAAGAATCACCGTCAGTGGCTTTCCAGCTTTCTCGTTTGTTCGCCAAGCCCGCTCCTGCCGGCAGCGGGTTGCCTCCAGCAGCAGTTCCGCTTCTGGTGCCGTATGGCACAGCTCCGGAACATGCTTTGCCTTATCTGGCTGCTGCAACACAGGCAGACTTCTTCGTGCCCTTGGCGGCTCAAAGGAAGTTGCCTTGGCCTAAGGCTTCACGGAACCTTCTTTCGTCCTTTGCTCTGCCGCGTGCGCCGCTTCCGGTCACGCCGGCATTGCTACCTCTTTTGACGAAGCCTTTGAAGAAGGATTCCGTTCTCCCTCTTTCGGAGCAGTCTCTCCTGTCCTCTGAGGAGGTGGGAAGGCAGCTCCTGGAACTCAGTTCCATTTCGGAGACTATCCTGCGGGCTCTTTCACGTGCTCTTACAGAATCTTTGGCTCCCTTTACCTTGAGTAAGGAGCAAGATTCGGAGGACGTATCCACACTCCTCTCCACGCTGGCAAGGGTGAACGAGGAACAAATGAGATTGTCCTCTCTGCAGTACGTACATTTTGTCTCGTGCAGAAGGGACTTGTTTCTCACCCACTCCCAGTTCTCTGAGGAGTCGACGAGAAACACTCTCAGATCGTCGCCCTTGGTGGATGGTGCTCTCTTCGGCAACCTGGCCGCTGATGCCAGGAAGCAGGAGATCGACACCAACAGAGAACAGCAGTTCTCTTCCTTTGCGCTTCAGTCCCTGAAGCAGCCCAAGCAGGCTGCTCCTCAGCAGGCTCAGCACAAACAGGCTAAGACCTCTGCTCAGGCACATCCTGCTTCCCGGAAAAGATCTATTGCCCCTTCCCGCGGGTCGGGCAAGAGATCTTTTTCGAGGAGGGGTAGGGGCTCTTCCAGTGGAAAGCCCCACCCCCAATGAAGCGTTCCCGGCTTCACGCCCCCCCCGCCCTCCACCTTGGTGATGGCGGGGGGCCTCGCTCGGGCACTTCCACATTGGCTGGCCGCCATACGCAGCCGATGGTTAGTGGGTGTTGTGAAGTCGGGATTCCGCTTGCTTTGGCTGGGGGACAAGGCCCCTCTTACCAGGTGTCCTCCAGCCTTCAAGCCCCCCTTCTCACAGGAGGCAAGGGCCGTCCTCCAGTCGGAGGTTGCCTCACTGATAGAGAAGGGCGCGGTGGAAGCGGTCTCGGACCACAGCTCCCCGGGGTTTTATGGACGGCTTTTCGCGGTCCCCTAAGCTTCGGGAGCTTGCCGTCCTGTCTTGGATCTTTCGTTTCTCAACAAGTTTTTGAGAACGATTCGATTCAAGATGGAGACTCCTGCCTCGGTTCGGGACGCTCTCCGCCCAGGAGACTGGGTGACCTCGATCGACTTGACGGATGCGTACTTCCATATTCTGGTGCATCCCGCCGACCGGAAATGGCTCCGTTTCCGGTGGGCCAGTCAAGTCTACCAGTTCCGCGCACTGCCTTTTGGGCTGTCCCTTGCCCCATGGATCTTTACCATGGTGGTGAGGCAGCTTTGCGCGCTGGTGAGGTCACAGGGAGTGCGGCTGCGAGCATACCTCGACGACTGGCTCATCATGGGCCAGAGCGAGGCTCTCTGCAGGCAGCACACTCTCTTGGTTCTCCGGGAGGCCAGCTTGCTGGGATTCTCGGTCAACCAGACGAAGTCAGAGCTCGTGCCGTCTCAGTCATTCACTTACCTGGGGATGACGTTCAATACGGTCACCTGGACTGTCCAGCCTTCGCAGAAGCGGGTGGACAAGCTCCAGGCTCTCATCCGCTCTACTTCGCTTCTCCTGAGGGCTTCCCTTCGGACTTTGGCCTCCATCCTGGGGCAGATGGAGTCCATGGCCCTGCTGGTTCCACTAGGGAGAGCTCACAAACGCCCGCTTCAGCACGCGCTGAAGCCGTTGGTGGACTCTCCTTGTGTGGATTGGAACACTCTGGTTCCCCTTGGGGATTGGTTCCAGGCTGCAACCCTCCCGTGGCTGGACTCGGGATGGGTATGCAGGGGGGTTCCCATTGTTTCCCCCCCTCCCAACATGGACCTGTTCACGGACGCGTCCTTGCTGGGTTGGGGGGCTCACACGGACCGGCTCACGGCCTCCGGACTGTGGTCTGCGGAACAGAGCACATGGCACATCAACTCGCTAGAGTTGGAGGCCGTGTTCCTTGCTCTGGTCGCGTTCCTCCCTTCCCTGGCAGCCAAGCGTGTGCGTCTGTTCACGGACAATACGACAGTGGCTGCCTACGTGAACAAGCAGGGAGGTTCGCGGTCCCCCACTCTCTCCCGCAGAACGTGCGAGATCCTCTCCTGGTGCTCCCAGCGGGAGATCTCTCTCTCAGCGCGTTACCTGCCAGGGAGCCTCAACACACTGGCGGACGCGCTCAGCCGCTCCGACAGGGTGTTGCAGGCGGAATGGACCATCACGCATGGTGCCCTTCTCCGCCTTTGGGCTGTGGCCCCGAAGCCTGTGGTGGATCTCTTCGCCACCAGATTCTCCAGGCGCCTTCCGGTGTTTGTCTCCCCCTTCCCCGATCCGGAAGCGTGGGGGACCAACGCCTTGGACATCCCCTGGACAGGGCTGGAGGCTTATGCCTTCCCACCCTTCCAGCTGCTCAGCCAAGTCCTCAGGAAGGCGGAATTGGAGAGGCCGTCCCTGCTTCTGGTCACCCCTCTGTGGCCGTCTCAGCCCTGGTTTCCGGACCTTCTGAGACTCGCACACGGCCCTCCAATTCCTCTGGCTCTGGTACCAGGCGAACTCGTTCAGCCTCGCACCGGAGTTCCTCACGGGCACCCGCAGTCTCTCAATCTTCACGCGTGGAGACTGTGAGGTCCGCTCTGAGGCGGTCTGGGGCTTCCGACCGCACCTTGGAGTTGGTGCAGCGCTCGCATAGGGCCTCTACCTCCTCAGTGTATTCGTCGCATTGGCGTGCCTGGGTCACCTGGTGTCAGGCTCATGGGCTGAACCCGGTGGCTCCTCGTACTATGCACGTAGCCAACCACTTAGCGGATTTGTCTTCCCAGGGGGCTTCTTCCTCCTCTTTGAAGGTTCGCAGGTCGGCGATTGCCTCGACTCTTAAACAGATCGGTCATACCATCAATGTTAGTGGAGTTGTCGCTGGGGTTATTAAGGGCGCGTCTTTGCAGGACGTTAAGCGCTCTCCTCTGCCCAAGTGGGATCTTTTCCTTGTCCTCGAGTTCTTGCGCTCGGCGGACTTCGAGCCTCTAGAGGGCTCTAGCCTCGCGAACCTTACTCGTAAGGCTCTGTTTTTGCTACTTCTGGCTTCGGCCCGCAGAGGTAGCGAGATACACGCTCTTTCAGGCAGTCCGCAGGACATTGGCCGAGAGCGTGACGGCTCCTTGTCTTTGCATTTCCGGGAGGCCTTTCTGGCCAAGAATCAGACACCGGATCAGCCTTCTCCCTGTGTCCTTGTGAGGCCCCTGTCTCATATTGTGGCACAAGATGACCCAGACATGGTCAATTGCCCGGTTAGGGCCCTGGAGGCATATTTAGCCCGGACTCAACCCATCAGGTCGAGCTCCCAGAGGCTCCTCTTTATTTCCTTGAATACGTCCATGGACAGAGATATCACGAGGACTACCTTGGCCAGGTGGGTGTCGGCTCTCATAAAACAAGCTTATGTGTGGAGTCTGGCACAAAAGGGGGGGGGCTCAGCCTGCCTTCCCTCTCCAGTCGGCTAGAATGCACGAGTCCCGGGCATGGGCATCGTCATTGGCTGTTTTGAGGTCCCGAAGACTCGACGACGTCCTGCGCACAGCATACTGGCGTTCAGACGACGTCTTTATCTCGTTCTACTTGAGAGACATCGCCGCGGTATGCCGTGATGGCTCAAGGACCCTCCCCGCACTGGTGGCAGCGGGGCAATGCCTCTCCAGATCTTAACAGTGAGTTTGAAATTTTTACTTCTTACCCACCACCTTGTTGGAGTTATCTGCTAAATATGTGACTCGGAGTAAGAATATGTAATTTAATCGAAAATTTTTAATTAAATTTTCATTTGATTAATATACTTACCCGAGTCACATAGGTAATTCCCTCCCACCTTCCCCGCTTGTAGTTTCTTTGGATTCTAGAAGTCGAATGAGGGTGTCTCGTACTGGGTACGAGATCTGTGGCGTGACACGCTACGGGAGGCAACCCAGGGTAGCAAGCTTGCTACTTTTTTTTTAGCTTGGGTTGCTTCCCTTAGACTATAGACGGGATAGCGTTTTCAGTTAACCTAGCATCTCGACTGCGTCAATGCAAATTACCTATGTGACTCGGGTAAGTATATTAATCAAATGAAAATTTAATTAAAAATTTTCGATTTAATGGCAAACTTGGAGCTAAGATGACACCAAATTGCACCAGTTGGGTTCTTTGGAGAGAACAAAATTCCGCCCGAAATGCCCCCAAACCCCCCTGGGGCTTCGCGCCGTCGACTTTGCTGTACTATTACTTACAAAATGTTCAGCCTTTTTTACTTTTTTCAATTCCCATACCTGCTATATCAATGTTTGTGGCACACTTGATTTGTGTATAGACTGCAGACCACTGGCTGGATGGCAAGCCTACGTGGTTAGTTTGGACTAATTGGTGTTTTTTGGTGTTTTTTCATATGTGACCCTCCACCACGAAATGAGTCGCATGTCACCGTTGCATGATTTTCATATTTTTTACATTTTCCTAAAGAGTTTTTTATGCTCTATCCAGTGGTGAAACCCGTTTTAGAAAAGAGCGAAAACTGTTTGAGTTACAAGCCTGTGACTAAGGTGACCCTCACACTGTTACCAGACACTCTCCGGACTTATATTAAGCCTAGCACAGAACCGCACGAGGTGACATGCGAGTCATTTCGTGGTGGAGGGTCACATATGATGTTTTTTGGTTGTTTTTTGTTGTTGTTAGGAATACATCTCAACTAGTAATTTTACTTTTGATCTTTAAAGAGGGATTTGCTGGTTTTGCTTTTATGTTGTTGAAGCATGAGTTGTACATGTATTTGTTTGTCTTTTTCTTGAGAGAAACATTGATGTGGTGGCACAAGATATAGAGAAATGAGTTTGAAAGAATCTTTTCAACATGGGAGTTGAAATATTTGAATTAGTTGTGTTGCATGAACATGGTTGTGTGTTTTGAGACTGCAAGAATTACTTGAAGTTGCAATACAGTTGCAACAAAACTGCCAAAAAAGAATGTTTGATCTCAGAAAAGTGTTGGATCAGTTAAGCATTTGTATCATTTTGTCTTTCTTTCTTTACTTGATTGCATGGTTTGCTTTAAATTAGTTAATAGTTTGATTTTTTCACTTGTGTGCAGTGATCACAACAACCTGCACATTACATATAGCCTTTCAATGATATATTTGTGTCCCCAAGAACCAGAGTATGAATGCCTAAATGGAAGGGGGAGTGGGGGGGTGGAACGGCCATACATATAAAAGCCTACTGTTTCCTCCGAATGTAGGTGAAGAAGAATGATGTGTGTATTTGTCATAAATTCATTGAATTCTATGTAAATATCTTCTTGTTTTAGCTGACTGTGTACATAAACAATTGTGCAAATACTTCTTGTGTCATAAAATGTTTTCTTGCACAGTTTCAGATTCTTGCAATAATTGTCCAAACTTCCGGAATTTTTGTTGCAGACTTTGAATCCTGTCTGAAATCTTTCATGCGTTTATCAAAATTGTTCACCTGTTATAATGGGTTGCACGTCTTTCGTCTTACATTTTATGAGAAGTTTTCTTTTGATTCTCTTTCTTTGTTCTCCACAATTTTCAATTTTGGTACATGTATGGTTGCAAAGTTTCAAAAGATTCAATTTTAGATACTTTCTTTTTCTTCATTTCAATTTGTAAGTTTCTGACATTTTACCGACTGGCTTTCATAAAACTCTGTTGGCAAAAAGACATCATTCAGAGTCATCACATCTGTGATAATTAAACAAAAGGAAGGCCTTGTGTGTAAAAAGAGTATATTTTTTGTCAGAAAATATTTAATTGTGACCCTCCACCACGGAATGAGTCGCATGTCACCTCTGAATGATTTTTATATTTTTACATTTTCTAGAAAGAGTTTTTTAAGCTCTATCCAGTGGTGAAAACCGTTTTAGAAAAGAGCGAAACTTTTTGAGTTATAAGCCTGTGACTGAGGTGACACTCACACTGATACCTGATACCCCCCGGACGTATATTAGGCCTAGCGCAGAACCGCCCGAGGCGACATCTGACTCATTCTGTGGTGGATGGTCACAATTGTTAAATGGCAAGGGCTACGATTTCCATGATTACATGTATTGTATTGACAAGTTACTGTGGTATATGCTGATTAGAGAATCCTTAATTCACGCAAGGAGCTGTACATACTTGGGTTGTTGTCTATATTTACATGTGGAGGCACATGATGACATCTGTGGTATATTTGCTCATATTGGAAAAGTTGCAATTGGATTTAAAAATGGCTGTCTGATTAATAACAAACACAAGTCATTGTTGGTGTTCCGTTAACCAGAAAGTTGCTGTATTTTACAGGATTAATTTAAAGTACAGTGGAACCCCCCTTTTAAGACCTCCAAAAATCTTTGAAAATCAGGTCTTAAAAAGGAGGGAGTCTTAAAAGGTCCTTGTCTACATTTTTATACCGAAATCGCCATTTGACCATTAAAATGCAGAGTCTATTATCTACAAATATCAACAATACACCCCCTTTCGATTAGGAAAGACGAAGCCAGTGTAGCCGTTTGAAAATTCATTGTAGTATTCCAGCGTAGTGCTCATAGTAGGATATCCTTATTTGGAAAATGCCAAGCGCAAAACTCCTCTCAAATCCCGTGCATTTCGAGCGTTTAAAAAAAAGCGTGGACAGCGCTCCAGTGTCAAACTGTTGCTGCACTTGTTTGGGCGTGGCTATAAGCATTAGTGACATGAATTTGATTGGTCAGTATTTTTAGGCAAAGCACATGTTCTCAGCAAACAGAAAACAAAATATTGGAAGCGTGAGTCATGCTACCCAAAAATAAAATCTTTTTTTACATATTTTTTTTTTCTATAACTTTTTTTCCCCATGGTTCATTCATCATCTGACATAACTTTTTAGCGAAATCTAACCGTAAGATTATTGAAAAAAAAAAGCAAAACATGTAGACGACCACCTTTAAAATGGGGGTACATTTACAAAGGCTATGAACAGAAAGTCTGAGAAAAGAGGGTCTTAAAAGGGGGGTTCTACTGTGCCTGTCATCTCTAGCTAATGCCTGTGTGTTTCAACACCCCCCGCGGGTTAGGGGGAAGAAATTACCCAATGCTCCCCAGCATGTCCTAAGAGGCGACAAACGGATTCTGTTTCTCTTTTTACCCTGGTTAAGTGTTTCTTGTATAGAATATAGTCAATTTTTGTAAAGATTTTAGTCAAGCAGTATGTAAGAAATGTTAAGTCCTTTGTACTGGAAACTTGCATTCTCCCAGTAAGGTAATACATTGTACTACGTTGCAAGCCCCTGGAGCACATTTTTGATTAGTGCTTTTGTGAACAAGAAACAATTGACAAGTGGCTCTATCCCATCTCCCCCCCTTTCCCCGTCGCGATATAACCTCCGTGGTTGAAAACGACGTTAAACACCAAATAAAGAAAGAAAGTGTGTTTCAATGACAATAAGTCCTGAAATGCATCAGTAAAACATAATCCTTTTCCTTCTGTGTCCTGCAGTGGGGCACTGCGGTTATGAAATTAAAGGCCCCTCCTGTTTTTGGAACCGCAGGAGCTTTCTAGTTTGCTGTTAGGTAGATTTTTGGTTCCTCTTTCCTGTCATGCTCTCTTTTTCTTCATGAATTCTTTTCTTTTTTCTGCCTTCTTGCTCATTCACCTGTATTTTTTCCAAAAATCTCTTCTCTTGCCGCTTGTCTCGCGATTCATGTATAGTTTAATCTGTTAGTGTTCTGATGTAAGTCCAGCAGTAGATAGGTTAAGCCTATTTTAACATACTGGAAACTGGTAATCTTCCAGTAGGTATTAATTTAGTTTTACTAATGCCTGCTGGGACACAAGTAATGGGTTAGTGCATTTGTAAACAGGAATCGCTTGACAAGTGGCCCCCTTCATCCCCCCCTTCCTCGTCCTGATATGGCTCTGCGTAGTCGGCTGGATGTTAAGCAACAAATAAATAAACAAACAAAAAAATTTCCTTCTGTGACTTTGTATTATAATTTTTCAAGCAAGAAGTTGCTAGTGGGGTTAGATGTAGAAGATGTAATTATGTGTTCAAATATTGTTGTACTAGCTTTTATATTATACTGGACTCTTTCTTCTTATCTAAACTTGATTTTAATTCTTTATTGATATTTTTGGAGATCTACAAGTATTGATATGTTGTGATTTATCAATGGGAACTTAGATTACCAAATTTCATGTATCAAATTAGCATTGTACTTCACCAAGAGTGTGCAGTAAAATAATTTAATTGTTGATATAGCTGTAGGAATCGTCTGTGTGTGTGCACTTGCATGCTTGCATGTGGGTGTATATGTGTGTGTGTGTGTGTGTGTGTGTGTGTGAGTGTGTGTGTGTGTGTGTGCATGTGTGTGTCACAGTGTGTGTGTGTGTGTCACAGTGTGTGTGGTTTTCTCTTTATGCACTAAAGTATTTTGTATGCAGTATTTGAATTATGTTTTGTTAATTGCTTTTTTGTTATGCATGAAAGTAAACAGTTATACCAGTTATAAAAGGAGGGACATTTTTTACTAATCCAAAGAATGCCCTGCACCTTTATTTTAATTCTCCTATAGTCACATTAGTTTCTTATGTGTGTTTTTCTGTTTGTTTATGTTTCTTGAAGGAATAGGATTTATGATTTCATGGTTGTTGTTGTTGTTATTTTTCTCAAAAGGGTGGAACATAAAGATGTTTTCTGAATTATAGTGGTGTCATCTTTTAATTACCGGTTTTGTGATATGTGCTGGTTGATTTCTGTTATCATGGTTTCATTATTGCTTTGTTATTTATTGTTGACTTGTTGAACTCTGTGGGATCAAAAGATGTGAAACATAAAGAGGTTGAAATTAGTGTTGTGGGGGCGAGTGTGGATTGATTGCTGCTTAAGTCTCTCTCTCTCTCTCTCTCTCTCTCTCTCTCTCTCTCTCTCTCTCTCTCTCTCTCTCTCTCTCTCTCTCTCTCTCTCTCTCTCTCTCTCTTTCTCTCTCTCTCTCTCTCTCTCTCTCTCTCTCTCTCGCTCGACTCTTTCTCTCTCGCTCTCTGACTCTTTCATCCATACTGTGCATTCACTATGTTTGACAATGTGCTTTGTATTTATGCAGATTTTACCATTTGTTAAAAAACCTCAATAGTAGGTAGTGTTAAACAATTCCCTGTGTATGCGGATAGCGTCAACGCAACCGAAAACTGCACACACATGAAGTCTTTCAATCAATACTAATGATAATAACTATCGGATGTTAACCATGCAGTGACAGGGATAAACTGCACCAGTTTTTTTGTCACAGGCAAGCAGTCGGCGTGGCGTACGTTTCTATAATAATCCACAGCTTCTCTGTAACAATAACATTGGCCGTGAGGACTTCCCAACCAGCAAGTACACACACACACACATACTCACACACACACACACACACGCACACACACACACGCACACACACACGCAGTGCACACACACACACACACACACTCGTCACTCGTGAACGACAGGAGGGCCCAGCTGTCTCGACTAACACTAATGCCAAAGTCACCGAGACTGGATTTTTTTTTCTTCTTCCAAATTCCTTATAAGATGACGACACAGACGAATGCTATTTATGACGTCATAACAAGTACAATCACTCGTGCTGAAGGAAAATCATGGAGAATTTACTGAACAAGGTGGTACTTATTACTGGTGAGAACTTCCATGCTTTATCTAATTTGTCAGTTTGTTTCGGAGTATATTTATGTCAGACTCTTTTGAAAAGCGGTGTGTGCGGGCGCGCGTGTGTGTGTATGAGTGTGTATATGACTAAGTGCCAAAAGGTGCTCACAGAACAGAAGACGACTTTGTTTTACAATAAAAATGTTTCTAAAAACGTGTGTCTGCTGAAAATTGGTGTGTGTGTGGATGAATGTGCGAAGAGATAGTGGACATAATTTCGTGTGTCTGACTTGAACGGTTTTGAAGTTATCTTTGTTTAAAGTCAAAAATAACGCCAAAACCGGCCATCTGAAAACGGACATCGTGATACCTCGTGTTTTGAATATGCCACAGAAAAATAACAAGAAGCACAAATGAATTGTATTTAGTTTGATTGAATGCCTGAAACATCGCTTTACAGACGAGACCAAACGTCAAATCTAAATCTCGAGAGAATTTTTTTTTTCGATAACCGAATTTTAAGGTGTCGCACGCAAGATGTGTCGTCATCACGGCATACATTTTTCAATCGCAGATATTTACTAAATTTCTTTTTCAAAAATTCTGGAATTGATGTCGACACGTCAAGCGATAACGGTGTATCAAACTGCTGTCTTTCAAGTAATCCAGCAAAGACTGCAGAACTTTTGAACAGCATTTTTGAAAACGATTTGAAAATTTCGTCATATCTTGCGTGCGACAAAATGTTCGGTAATTAACGGTTATTTTCTTTTAAAAACAAAATTTACATGTACAAAGATCTACTTCATCTACGGAACCACGTGACACATTCTGTGTTCAAAATTTGTGAAGAAATCACGAACCACGAATGCGCTATCAAGTGTTGAAATTATGTCGTCAACATCTTTTCAGATCTTGCGTGCGACACCATCTTGCGTTCAACATAAAATGTCACTCCCTTATCGAGTTTAATGGGTAAAACTAACTATTTGTTGTCTTAGTTTAATCTTCTTAATTAAAAGCGTAATAAAACCGAACTTCCAAGATGAATTTTAATTGAGATTAGCGAAAGAGCGGGCACGCAAGTCGACCTTAAAGTAAAAGAATGATAACACGAGCGTTTGTCGTGTTGTCTTGCGTGCAACACATTGTCCAAAAAGGAAAATGTATATTTTTCTCAGACGTTTTTTAAGTTGAAACCTTGAAACTTCACACACATTTGGGGTTTAATCGCCCCCATGCATGGTAAAAGTCTTGTTGACCCTTGTCAGATTTCAAGGTCACGGCTGGGTCACATGTGGTTCAGAAAACGGATGAAACATTTTTTTTCACAGATTTTTGAAGCTAGAACCTTCAAACTTCAAACAACGCTTTTGCTTAATGATTGTTCAACATGGAGAATTCAAGGTTGATCCTTGAGAAATGTGAAGGTCATAGCAGGGTCTCGTGTGGGTAAAAATGAGATTGTTCGGACACTGCATGTAGCATGGAACGACAAAACATAAGTCATGTCATATTTCAGATATCAGTACATTTACAAATGGACAACACCAGCAAACATGAACCAAGTCTGGTCGACCTTAGTCAAATGTCAAGGTCAAAGTGGCGTTATGGTTTGGGTAAAAAAAAAAAAGGAAATTGTATTGAACTTCAATTTATATAAAACCAAAGTCTGGTTGATCTGTTTTAAGATTTAAGGTCAAATCTGTTATTTAAGGTCAAATCAAATAGAAATTTGTTGATGCTTAAATCTTTGAAACTTCCAACAAGTTTGAGGTTTGACAACTTCTGGACTTTGAAATCTGGTATGGTTGATCCTGGTAATATTAATTGGTCAAAACATCAAGATCAACAATTATAAAATAAGCACTTTCACCAATGTCAAGTGAGCAATAGCAGCAAACGTGAGTCTTATAAAGATTATCACTTTTTGTGTGACCTCAACTTGACCCCTCTGAATGCTCTCAATCATGGAAATTGACCACACTTTGATTATAACTAAACAACATCAAAACTTTGGAATGTGTGAAGTTTTAAAGGTGTTGCTTAAAAGGCGTTCGTGAAAATGACAATTGTATGTGTCTGACTTCAATGCGACCCCGCTGCGACCTTGACGTTTGATTTTATCAACCAGACTTTCATCATGTGTGAATGACTTCAAACACTATAACACTAGTTGAAGAAATTGACAATTTTTCAAAGTTTAAGCCAGATGGCACTGCTGTGACCTTGAAATTTGACAAACATTAACCAGGCGGTCACCTTTTTTAGAAAATATCCTTAAAGGATCTTTAACCTTACTGTGACCTTGGAATTTGATGAGGTTTAATTTAACTTGCGTAGTGTGCCAAGTTTCAAGGCCCTAGCTTCAAAAACATATGAGAAAACCTCATT